>NW_006921617.1:2506708-2518789 GCF_000298275.1 Orycteropus afer afer
ATAGCATTGCAGGTAGGCCACACCCCTGGGGAAACTCCCCTTGGGCAGACCGGCCGCTCAGAACTCAGTCATCTGATCCCATCATGGGAACCACCACTCACAACTGGAGTCCAGCCAAGTTGACACATCTTCAACTATCACACCTTGTTTTGACTGATGATATAGAGCTGAGATATTATCTCTTTCCACAGATGTAGATGAGTTGATTCTTGTTTATTCCATCTAATGATGTCCACACATATGGTTGCCATGTATGTTGTTGAGAAAAAGGTATTTGCAATTAATAAGTTGTTAGTCTTTCAAAATTCAATCATGCAGTCTCTGGTGTTGTTTCGATCACCAAAGCAATATTTTCCAACTACCAATCCACTGTTTCTAATTTTCACATTTTAGTCAGCAGTAATTATCAATGCAGCTTGATTTTATATTGGTCAATTCCAGACTGCATAAATTGGCAATAATCTTCAATTTCTTCGTTGTTGGTATTAATTGTTGGTACATAGATTTGAGTAATAATTATATTAACTGTTCCTTCTGGTAGGTGTATTGATATTATCCTATCACCAACACTGTTATACTTCAGGATATTTCTTGAAATGTTTTTTATAATTACTGTGATGTCATTCCTCGTCAGTTTGTCATTCCCTGCATATTAGGCCATATGTTTGTCCAATTGAAAATGGCCAATACCAGTCCATTTCAACTTAATAATGCCTAGGATGTTGATCTATATGTGTTCCATTTCATTTTTGATGATTTCCAATTTTCCTAGGTTAATATTTTGTACATTCTACTTTCCAATTATTAATGGATGTTTGCGCCTGTTTCTTTTTATTTTAAATTGTGCCACATCAGGAAATGAAAGTCCCCCAAACTTTACTCCATCCACATAATTTAGGTTGACACTATTTGGAGTAGGGAGCTGTTCTCCAGTAAGTGCCTAAGGCATTTGATTGCTAACTAGAAGCCTGGAGGTTCAAACCCACCAGCCACTCCTTGGAAGGAAGGTTAGGCAATCTACCGTAGAGATATCGCCTTGGAAACCCAAGGAGAGATTGCTATGAGTTGGATCTGACTTGATGGCAGTGAGTTTGGTTTTTGTTTGGTTTTCCAAACTAAGCGTCACATCTTCTGACAGTATACAAGACAAAGTTCCACTGCTATTCATAAAATTTTCAGTGGCCAGTTTTCCAAGAAGTATATCATCAGGTACTTCTTCCTATTCTATCTTAATAAGAAAGTTTCATTGAATCTGTTTATTGTGGGTGACCCTGGTGGTATTTGAAATACTGGTGGCATAGCTTCCAGTATCATAGCAATGTGCAAGCCACCACAGAATGATAAACTGACAGATGAATGCTGTAATTTTGCAGTATTCTGTATTAACTGTACCATGATCTATACAACTAACCAATTGTCATCAAACCAATTCTGAGTCATGGCTGGAGGTTTGAGTTCACCCCAAGGCTCATTGCAAGAAAGGCCAAGTGATCTACTTCTGAAAAATCAGCCACTAAAACCTTATGGAACCATTTTGAGTTAATTTTTGTGTATAGTGTGAGGTATGGATTTTGTTTCATTTTTCTGCAAAAGGATATCCATTTTTCCAGCACTTTTGTTAAAGAGACCGTCTCTTCCCCATGAACTAGTCTTGGCCCTTTGTCAAAGATTGGCTGTCCATATATGGATGGATGTATTTCTGGTTCTCAATTCTGTTCCACTGGTTTGTTGTATCAACACCAGGCTCTTTTGACTACTGTCACTGTGTAGTAGGATTTGAGATCAGGGAATGTGAAACCTCCAAACATGCTTTTCTTCTTCAGTAGTGCTTTATTTACCCATGCTCTCATCCCTTTCCATAGGAAATTAGTGATTGTTTTTTTCCATGTCCTTAAAGAATGCTAATGGAATTTGGATTGGGATTGCATTGAATCTACAGCTTGCTTTGGGTAGTATTGACATTTTCACAATGTTCAGTCTTCCTATCCACAGCATGGGATGTTCTTCCATTCATGTAGATCTTTTAAAGTTTATTGTAGTAATATTTTGTAGTTTTCTTTGTATAGGTCTTTTGTGTCCCTGGTAAGATTTATTCTTAAGTATTTTATCTTCTTTGCAGCTATGTGAATTATATTGTGTCCTCATTTCCTTTTCAGAGATCTCTTTGTTGATGTAGAGGAACCCAACTGATTTTTGTATGTTGATCTTGTATTCTATAACTTTGCTGAAACTTTCAATTAGTTCCAGTAGTTTTCTTGCTGAGTCTCTTGGTTTTTTTTTTATGTACAGGATCATGTCATCTGCAAGTAGAGATAGTTTTATTTCTTCTTTGCCAATTTGGATAACTTTTTTTCTCTTTCTTGTCCTATTCTCTGGCTAGGACTTCCAATACAATGTTGAATAGAGGGCATCCTTAACTGGTTTCCATTTGTAAGGGGAATGCTTTGAGTCATTCTTCATTGAGAATAATGTTGGCTGTTGGTTTTGTGTACATGCACTTTATTATGCTGAGGAACTTCCCTTCTATTCCTATTTTTCTGAGAGCTTTTATCAAGAATGGTTGTTGGATTTTATCAAAGTCTTTTCTGCAAAGATTGATATTATCATGTGGTCCTTTTCCTTTGTTTTATTTGTGTGGTGGATTACATTGATTGCTTTCCTTAGGTTGAACCATACTTGCATATCTGGTATGAATCCCATTTGGTAATTGTAAATTATTATTATTATTGTATCTAGTGTTAGATTCTATTGGCTAGGATTTTGTTAAAGATTTTTGTGTCTATATTCATGAGTAATATTGGTCTGTAGTTTGCCTTTTAAGTGATGTTGTGACAGTTAAGTTTGTGTGTCATCTAGGTTAGGATTGGTTGAGTGGTTGGGCAGCTGGACGTAGTATTCCCCATGATGAGACTGGTAATCAACTCCATAGTGAGATCTACCACAAGCAGCTGAGTAGCCGCTTTGGTTATGTGGTTTTCTTCCCATATATAAGTAGCAGCTTTGGGAACAGTCTCTAGCTTATGGAACGCTTGAACCCTGAATATAGCTGTGTTGTTGTTTAGCAGCCTGCCATGCTCTGCTGACCTTGGGACTTTCAATGGACTTAAATTAACCTGCCATGTGGTTTGGTAACATTGGGACTGTGCCATTTTATTTGTTGACCTTGGGCTTGTTAGCCTCAGCAGCCAGTAGCTGCCTGAGTGAAGAGAAGCCTCTAGCCCCAGTGGGCAGGGAGTAAGAGGCAGAGCTAAAGCCCAAGGTTGAGGGGCTTTCATACAGCCCCTAGAGCCCGGCACTCTGAACTTGGACTTAAAGCCTCCAAATTATAAGAATAAACTCCTGTTTGTTAAGGCCATTCCATTTGTGGTATATGACTATTAGAGTGGTACTAGGTAACCAGAACAGATATATTTGCCTGGTTTTGGTATCAGGGTTATGCTTGCTTCACAGAATGAATTTGATAATATTCTCTTTTTCTATGTTCTGGAACAGTGTGCATAGGATAGGTGTCACCTCTTCTCTGAATGTTTGATAGAATTCTCCAGTGAAGCCATCTGGACCAAGATTTTTTTTTTTCCCCATAAGGATTTTTTTAATTAAGACATGCTCAATTCTTCTTTTGTTACAGGTCTGTTCAAATTTTCTACGTTAGTCTGTGCTAGTCTAGGTGTTGTGTATCTAGAAATTTGTCCATTTCTTCTAGGTTTTTGAATTTGTGGGAGTACTGTTCTCCATAGCATTCTGTTATTATCTTTTCTATTTTGATTGGTTCTGTTCTGACGTCATCTGTTTCATTTATTATTCTTGTATTCGTGTCTTCCCTTTCTTTCCCTTAGTTAAACTGTTTCTTGATTTTGTTAATCTTTTTGAAGATTAGTCTTCTATTGTTCTATTAGTCTTCTGTTGTTTTCTTGTTTTGCTTATTTCTGCTCTAATCCTTATTATTTCCTTTCTTCTGGAGACTAAAAGCTTCTTTTATTGCTCTTTTTCTAAATGTTGGTGTTATTGGGTTAAAGTGCTGATTTTGGTTCTTTCTTCTTTTTTGATGTGTACATTAATTGCTATAAATTGACCTCTGAGTGCTGCTTTTGCTGTGCCCCAAAGGTTTTGGTATGCTGTATTTTCATTCTCTTTTGTTTCCAGGGATTTCTCTATTTCACACTTTATTTCTTCAGTTACCCAGTAGTTCTTGAGAAGTGGGTAATGTAAAACCAAAAACTATAAGATTCATCAAAGATAAAGTAGGGGCAAACTTAGATGACCTAATTTATGGCATAAATAGACCATTAAGTAAAACCCAAAATGCACAAATAGCAGAAGAGAAACTAGATGACTAGGATCTCCTAAAAATTAAATTATGTGCATCAAAAGACTCCTCCAAAAGAGTAAAAAGAACCTACAAATTGGGAAAAAGTATTTGGCTACTACATCAACAAGGGACTTATCTCTAAAATTTATAGAAAACTCCAACACCTCAACATCAAAAAGACAAACAATCCACTTCAAAATGGGCAAAGGATATTCAGGCAGCCAATAAACACATGAAGAAATACTTGCAATAATTAGCCATTAACAAAACAAATCAACAAACTCACTGCCGTGGAGTCAATTCTGTCTGATTCATAGCGACCCCTTCTTGATTTCCAAGGAGGTATCTCTATGGAAGTAAATTGCTGAATCTTCCTTCCAGGGAGTGGCTGCTGAAAACAACAATGAGATATAATCTCACACCAGCAATAACAGCAAAGTTCAACAAGGCAGAAAATAACAAATGCTGTGAGGATATGAAGAGATTGAAACTCTCATACTCTATGGGTAGGACTGTAAAATGGTACAACCACTGTGGAAAACAGTATGGCACTTTCTTAAAAAGCTGGAAATAGAAATACCATTTGATCCAGTGATCCTGTTAGTAGGGATATATCTTGAAGAGGTGAGATCTGGGACACAAATGCACACCCATGTTCACTGCAGCATTACTTACAATAGCAAACAGGTGGAAACTAAGTGCCTATCAACAGATGAATGGATAACCAAACTATGCTTCACACACACAAGCAATACCATGCAGTAGTAAAGAATAATGAAGAATAAACAAATCACCTTATAATGTGGATGAACTTGGAGGATGTTATGCTGAGTGAAAAAATAAGTCAATCACAGAGGGACACATATTGTATGATTCCATTATTGTAAAATATCAAGGAAAATTTTACACAGGGAAGGAAATTTACTTCATTGGTTACCAAGGATGATGGCAGGGGAAGATAAGAGAGGAAAAATTGGTGAATAATTAAGGAACAGGTTTGATATAGGTGAAGGGAAAAGCAATATAACAAAAATGAGTGACTAGAACAATATCACTAAGTAAAAGGAAGACATGGAGAGGTGCACAAGAGGTACAGACAAGAAAGGCAAATGTTATTGCATTCACAATACTGCATTATTAGTAACAGCAAATACTAATCCATGGGTGGATTCACAGGTAGACAGATATGGATAGGAAGTGGGAATATACCCCAACCGTATGTAAGTTTGGCAGATGATCTTCCTACACTTGTATTTGTATGTGCTATAAAAATGTCCATATACATAACAGGAGCATAAGTTAGGATAACTTCTTAGCCACATATAAGCATCTTATATGTGGGTCTGTGGGCTGGGGACCATGTTCATGGAGGACCTCAAGCTCAATTGAAGCAACACGGTATACAAAAATATTGTTCTAAATTTTACTTTGGTGAGTAGCCACTGGGGTCTTAAAAGCTTGCAAGTGGCCATATAAGTGATAAATATTGGTCTCTCCTCATTGGGAGCAGAGAAGTTTGAAGAAAATCAAAGATACATGGAGACATGGACTAATGGACTATGAGAACCTTAACCTATATGACCTAGGGACCTGAAGAACTAGATGGTGCCCAGCTACCAATGCCAGGCACTCAAAAAGAGATCAAAATTGGAGATCCTGTGTAGATCGGGAGAAGCATGTGGAACAAAACTCAAAATCATAAAAAGAGCAGACTTACCAGTCTGATAGACTAGTGAAACCCTCAACACTTTGGCCCTGAATCACCCTTTGGGCCTGGAATTAAACTGACTCCTGTGGCTTACCTCTCAGTTTAACAATAAACAGGCCTACACACTGAACTCCTATACTAGAGACATGCGCTCCTCAGAACAACCAACCTTGGGAGATTTGAAGGGCAGTATTTGCACAGTGAGACAGCTAGTGAGGCTGGAATTCATAGGCAAGAAGGACACAGAAAAAGAGTAACCACAGGGAGGAAGCGGGAAGTGAGATGTTACACTGTGGGGAATGCAACCATTATCACAAAACAAAATAAGTTTATGAACTGTTGAATGTAAAATGAATCTCTTTTGTAAAATTTCACCCAAATCATAATGAAAAGTTAAAAACAAAAAACCTTATGGGGCACAGCTCTACTCTGACACATTTGTGCTACTAGAGCTAACTACATAGGGAAGCCTATATCTGAACACAAGTCCAGGTATGTTCTAGAGAAGCCACATATCTTAGGCACAGCTCTTAGGGGCTGGAAGTGAAGCTATGCGTCCTGATGATGATGAGTGACTGTTTTATCCACCTCATGTTCACTCTATTGGTGAGGAAGAGATTCCCTCACAAAATTTATAAGGATGAGTGAACACACAACATCTGAGACTAGACAGTTGAGATTGACAGCACTTTATTAGTCACATATGCTCACAGCCAAGAGGTGGTGGACTCCGTGCCATGCAAGACTACACAAGGCTACACTTGGGAATAGAATGAACAATAAGAGGCTATGGAAGGCGAACTTTTTAGTATCAAGAGGGCGAGGTGCCCCTGGTTCCCTAAGGAGGATGTGATTTTCTTGGTTGAATGAATTTGTGGACTGTCAGGGAAATAAAACCTGCTACTCAGAAATAAGTAGAAATTGTAACTGGTTCCCTTGATAAAGAGGACTGTTTTGCCAGGGGATCTAATCCAGAGGAGAAGAATGGGGAAGGAAACTTGTGATTAGGCCATTTGAGGCCCTCCTGGTTTTACTGTATGCCAAGGCAAAGTATAGTATTGGATCTCAATTTTAGATCTCAGTTTTAGACACCACAGCAACTGTAAAGGAAGAGAGGAGGAATTGATGGCACTTTGGGGATCACACCCCTGCTCCCAAACATTTTTTTACCAAGCAGGCTATGGACACCTTGGGGTGTCTTAGTTATCTCCAAACCAAAAACACCAAACTCACTGTTGTGGAGTTGGACCCGACTCACAGAAGCCCCTCCTTGGGTTTGTGAGGCGGTATCCCTAAGGAAGTAGATTGCCCAACCTTCCTTCCAAGGAGTGGCTGGTGGGTTTGAACCACCAGCCTTCTGGTTAACAGTCAAATGCCTTAGGTACTGCTGCTGTAACAGAAATACCACAAATGGATGGCTTTAACAAATAGAAATTTATTCTCTCATGGTTTAAGAGACTAGAAGTCCAAATTCAGGGTGCCAGCTTTAAGGGAAGGCTTTCTCTCCTTGTTGACTCTGGAGGAAAGTCCTTATCTCTTTTCAACAATTGTGGGTCCAGGGTTCCTTGGAGATGTCCTTGTTTCTTGGCATCAATCATCCTCTGGGTCTAGGAGGTTCTCAGTGCAGGGACTATGGGTCCAAATTACAAGCTCTTCTTTCTTTGTGGTAGGAGGTCCTTCTTTCTCTATTTGCTTCTATTTCCTTTTATGTCTTATAAGATAATAAGGGATGCAGGCCACAGTCCCCTTACATTGATCACCCTTAATCCTGCCTCATTCACATAGCAAACATAATCTAATTCTCATTAATATAACTTAATTCTGTCTCATTAACATGTAGAGATCAGGTTTTACAACAAATCACAAATAGAGGATAATTACATCAGATCACATCATGAAGGATGATTACATTATTACATCTTTGTCAAATTACATCATTATACAACTGCCAAACTATAACATTACATAACTTCCAGACCACTGAGAATTGTGGCCTAGCCCAGCTGACATGTATTTTAGGGGGACACAATTCAATCCATGACAGGTAGTTCTAGGTGCCACCCCATATTGCATTATTTATAACACTAGATGCACTTCTCTATTTATTCCTTTTGCCCATTAGAATAAAATCTCTTTGTAACCAGCGGTAGTATTTTGTTTCCTATTGTGAATTAATTAATTTAAGTACAACATTACATTTGGTCCCTTAAAGTTCATCTAAAAAAATCAAAAACAAACCCACTGCTGTCGAGCTGGATCCGACTCGAAGCCACCCCTCCTTGGGTTTCTGAGGCAGTATCACCACAGAAATAGATTGCCCAACCTTCCTTCCAAGGAGTGTCAGGTGGGTTTGAACCACCAGCCTTCTGATTAGCAGTCAAATGCCTTAGGCACTATGCCATGAAAGCTCATCTGCTCAGAGCAAACCATACTACTACATAAAAAGGCACAATGAAAACTCTTTGTATGGTGATTTATGCATTTTGGAACTTTTAAATGAAATAATGTATTTTCTAAATGGTGTAGCTTTAAGAAACCTTTTTCTTCGAATTAATGCAACCAACTTGGACAACCATAGGCTATTCTTTTGCTGCCTTTTCTTTAGCAGAAGAGCTCTTCAGTCAATCCAATCCTCCATGGCATCTCTCACAAGTCCATTATAACTCTTAATGATGCTCAATATCACCAAATTCTCTTTGCCTAAATCCCTCAGGCTTCAGGTTAAGTTGCTTCCTCTTATTTCTAACTATGATAACACCAAGCAGCTGGCTAATGTGCTTTGTAGAATAACCTCTTATCTAGCTGATAAACATTATTAGGTTTCCTGTTTACATTCTATTCAATAAACCAAATACTCAGATTTTATTTAACTCTTAATCACCTTTGTGGCTCTTACAAAACCAGGATCTCCTGACATTCTTGTTTTGTTATCTCAGAACTAAGACAAATCTCTAAGCAAGGTCTTAGTTCAACGTATGTTCAGACTGACTTCAGACCATTTTGATTTTGTATGTCTGTTTTCTTGTAGAGCTATTTTCAGGTAAAATGGCAAAACTTCCTAATAATTTCATACAATTTCTCCCCTGAGCAGTGCTTTCTATTTTTTTTTTTTTTTCAAATATATTTATTTAATACTTCCTGTGAGCTATAAGTAAGGAGCTCTGGTGGTGTAGTGGTTAAGGCATTTGACTGCTAACTAACTTGCTCCACAGAAGAAAGATGGGGCAGTCTGCTTCTGTAAAGATTTACAGCCTTGGAAACCCAAATGGGGTCACTATGAGTTGGAATCAACTTGATGGAAGTGAGTTTTGTTGTTGTTGTTGTTGAGCTATGAGTAGGAATTGACTCAATGGTAGTGGGTTTGGTTTTCGTTGGTGGGCTTGATATTGGGGCTAGGAGCTGGGATATGATCACCAACATCAAGGCTCCTATCCCCAAAGGGGTGATAGACAAGAGAAGTGGTTCTTCATGTCAGGATCCTTTATGGTCTTAAGAATCATTGAGGACTCCAAATAACTTTTCTTTATGTGGCATATATCTATTGATGTTTATCATATAAGAGAGTAAAACTGAGAAATTTAAAAATATGTATTAATTCACTTAAAATAACACTAATACACTCATCATATGTTAACATAAATAACATATTTTTATGAAAATTAATTGCAGTTTCTTACACAAAAATAAATTTAGTAAGAAGAGTGTCGTTAACATTTTTGCAAATGTGTTTAATGTTTGGTGTAATAGAAGACAGCTGAATTCTCTTAGCTGCTTTTGCATTCAATCTGTTGTGGTATGTTGTTTTGGTTCAAGTATAAGAAGACATGTAGTTGGAGAAAGGAGGGGTATTTTAATTGTTTTTCTAAAAATTATCGATATTCTCCTTTGATGCTACACCAAAACTCAGCAAATGGTGGAGTTGCGATGTGGAAGCTGAAACCATGTCAACACAGATTTCATACTCTGATCTTAAAGTCCCTTGGACTATTGCACACTTTGACTGGATCTCTTACCCGTGCATTCGTCATTTGGATTTATTTATATAGAAGGAAGGTTGGGCAATCTACTTCCGTAGTGATACTGCCTGGGAAACCCAAGGAAGGGTCACTATAAGTTGGGTCCAACTCAACGGCACATAACAACAACAACAGCAACAACATAAATGCTGGATAGTCACAGATGATTAAAATCTATGATGAGAAAGATTAAAATCTATGATGAGAAAGATTAAAACGTGTCTTGTGAAAAATAAAAAAATCCAAGCCTGCCACATGTTGGGGAGCAGCTTAAAGAAAAAACATAAAAGCATACAAACTAGTCAGCCATTGGTCCATTGCGAGAGGTAGGCAGACTACCCAGTTGTCTCAAATATGGTATTTTTTAGCGTAGTATATGTGAATCAGGATCCAAATAAGATCTACATGCTGCTTTTAACTCTTATCTTAAGTCTCTTTTATTCTAAACAGTCATCCACCTTCTCTCCTCTCATTCTTCTGATTTGTGTAAAAAAACCAATTCATTTTTTAAGTAGGAAGAGTCCATTCTGGATTGTCTGAGTGTTTTCTTCTGGCATCCATTAACTTGTTCATCTACTCTCTATATTTCCTGTAAGTGAGTAGTGTGATCTGAGACTAATTCTACTCACATTCATTTTTTTTTTAATTCAAATAAGAATATTTTATAAGTGGTGCTGTGTCTTGCCTACTATATTACAACATAAGGCACATATGATCAAGCTGTCCCACTGAATGAATAATTTGTTTCATAAGATCAGCACAAATATTTTGTATTACATTTTATGATTACTTCTAGCTTGGTTTTAAGTAGTTGGCTATGGCGTCCATCTGTTTTGTGGACATAGCTCTAGAATGCTTTCACTATCTGTAGGGACGTTTTTCTGCTGCTTCTTATTCTTTGGCATTTGATTCAATTATATTTATTGCTTATTTTTGTGAGATATTAGATTTACTGAACTTCTAAGAGGCAAGATGGGTCAGTTTAGCATTTCCAGCTTCAAAGATATAGCTTCTCTTGTCTTTGTCAAGTATTCACAAATTCAAAATTCAATAAATAGGACCATGTGCTTCCTTCTCTCTGAATTTTATCTGTATCATCCTTTTTCCTTTACTTCTATTGATCTGACTTGCTAAATTTAGATTATAGTTTCAGCACTTTCTCCTTAGTGTTGGACTTTTCTTGAAAGAGGGTTTGAGCTGGTTTGTTTAGGGGTTCATATTCCCCGAGCTCCAGCCCCTATAGATCTTATGCACACCTATTAGTGTTCAAAGGCCTCCTGATTTCATTTTGGCTTGTCTCACTTTCCAGTAAGTAGTTATTAACTATGTTGGGGTTCTTTCTTTCTCAGGTCTAGCAGATAGTTCATTGCTTCTTCCTCCTGTCACACACACAGATGTGGGTATAATGCTTTCTTCATAGACACTTCTATTTTGGGATTATAAGGACACTTTCTGGAGTTCTGGTGGAGCAGTGGTTAAAGCATTAGGCTGCCATTAGGCTGCTAAGCAAATGGTTAGTGATTTCAACCTATTAGCTGCTCCATGTCAGAAAGATGAGACAGTCTGTTTCCATAAAGATTTACAGCCTTGAATGGGAGTACACTCATGAATATATGTAGGTTTGACAGAGGATACCTCTACCTATGTATTTTTATGTGCTGCAAATACACCCATGAATGCAGCAGAGCACACAGGGGGCAAAGTTATGCAAACTTCTTCATCACAAACAAACACCTTGAGGAAATGAGTCACTGGATATGGAGGTCAGGACCATAGTCTTGGGAGACACTAAGGTCAATTGGCATAACTTTGTTGGCAAAGATAATGTTCTACATCCTCCTGTGCTGAGTAGAGATTAGGGTTCTAAAAGCTTTCAGTCTCTATCTGGCATCCTTTAACTTGTTCATCTACTGTATATTTCCTGTAAGTGTGTAGTGAGATTTGAGAATAATTCTTATCACTTTCCTTTTCTTAGTTTAGATAAGAATATGTATATATATAATATGTATATATATGTGTGTGTGTATATATATATATATATATATATA
>NW_006921617.1:2518989-2544631 GCF_000298275.1 Orycteropus afer afer
AAATTTTACAAAGCAGATTCATTTTACATTTAACAGTTCATACACATTTTGTTTTGTGACACTGATTACATTCCCTGTATTGTAACAGCTCTCTTCCTACTTCCTCCCAGTGGTTACCCTTTCCCTTTGTCATTCTTGCCTATGCATTCCTGACTCCCAACATTTCTCCCTGTGCAAATGCTGCCCTTCTGATCTCCCATAGTTGATTGTTCTAATGAATATATCTACCTGGCATAATTGTTTGGCTTGAAGGTCTATCTATTGTTTGGCTGAGAGTAAAGCCACTGGAGTGTGTTCAATTCTAGGCTGAAGGTTGACTCGGAGGAATTATTGGTCTCTCCATGTCCAGAACAAAGAAAAATGAAGAAATCAAAGATGCAAAGTAATAGTCCAAAGGATTAATGGACCATGTAAACCTCACCATCCCAAAAGAACTAGATGGTGCCTAGCTACCACTGCTGACCACTCTGAAAAGGATTACAATAGGAGATTCTGGACAGAGTGGGGGAAAATGTGGAAAATATCTCAAAATCATAAAAAAAAGAAAAAAAAAAAAAAAGCCAGGCTTATTTATCTGATGAAGTGTGGTGGAACCTCCAAGACTATGTGATCTTTAGACACCATTCAAGCCACGAACTGAACTTAACTCCAGTGACTTAACTTTCACACAAATGATAGGACTTTAAGGTGAACCATAATACCAGGAGGGTATGAACTCATCAGAACAATCAAGCATATGACATCCCAAGGATAGAGCTAGGAAGCAGGAGGGGATGGGAAGGATAGATGAAGGGAAGGGGTGGGTACAGGTAGCAAGTGGGAAGAATGCTATTACAGTGTAAGGATGTGCAAATGTCACAAAACTGAACATACATTATTGTTGAACGTAAAACCAGTTTGTTCTGTAAACTTTCACCCAAATTACAATTATATATATATATATATAAATGTAAATGTATATGTGTGTGTGTGTGTATATATATATATATATATATATATATATATACACTAACCAGAAGGCTGGTGGTTCAAACCCACCAGTCGCTCCTTGGAAAGAAGATTGGGCAATCTACTTCCGTAGAGATACCATCTCAGAAACCCATGAAGGGGAGGGGTCACTATGAGTCAGGAGCAAATTGATGGCAGTGAGTTGTATTTTTGTGTATGTATATATACACACACTCACACACACACACTCACACACACATGCACACACACATATACATATATATGCATGTTATACATATATATATATATACACATATACATATACATATACACGTATTGTATGTGCTATATGTGTGTGTGTACACACACACACACACACACATATATATTTACAGCCTTGGAAACCCTATGGGCAGTTCTACTCTGTCCTACAGAGTTGCTATGAGTTGGAATCAACTTGATGGCAGCGGGTTTGGATTTTGGTAAGGACATTTTGGGACTCAGTTTTGTTATAAATGGTAAATGTTGTCTAGGAGTTCTTGGTTTTACAATCCTAGGTACTCTGTCCATTTTTCTGAGAGAATCTGAGCCATTTAAAAAAAATACTACTGCCTTCATCTTTCTAGAAATTCCTTCTCATTCACATTTATTTTTTTCTTAGTTTTACTTAGGGCATTTGGCTGCTAACTACAAGTTTGAGGCTTCAAACCCATCAGTTGCTCTGCAGAATAAAGACAAGACAATCTGCTTCCATAAAGATTATAGCCTTGGAAATCCAATGGGAGTCACTCTGAGTCAGAATCAACTTGACAGCAGTTAAGTTTAGATTTTACTTACCAATTTCATTACTTGCTAATTTTCTACTACTAGCTTTCTCTTATTCTGAAAACTTGTTTCATGAAAACATTACTATACTTACTACATTTATCTTATAATGTATCTATGATAGTTCTAAAATAATGAAAAATCACTACAGCAATAAAATTGCTGTAATTTAAGAATTCTTTGCATTTATGGTTTGCATTAGAATTAGGTTGATGAACTCATCCTGATTTGTCTGGACTTTCCTTGCTTTAGCACCAAAAGTTCCACAGTCAGGAAAGTCCTCAATCCTCAGAGAATGGGACGTTTAGTCACCCAATATATGCTACTATAGATGCATAGTTAAAATACTGTTTAAACATCACTTCAAGTTATTCTTTTTTTATGCGTGGCATGCCAATAATTTATTGTACTGTTTGTTGTATTTTTTTTTAGTGTGTGTGTGTGTTTCTTTTCAAATCTTACTTTAAAGTTTTTACTTTAAATTCTGAAGTTAAACCTATGGAATAAGATACATTTAAAAGTTCTTCTTTCCAACTCTCTTCCTGCCATGTTGTTCTTTTCATCCTTCTAGGTTGCCATTTTTATTATTATTACTATTATTTTTTAATTAATCCTTCCATTATTTCTCTTTGAGAATACAAGCAAATGTATACATATTTACATTTTTTCCCTTTATTACACAAATGCTAATATTATATTAACTGTTCAACGTTTGATATTTTCTCTTGCATTATAGCCTGGAGATAACTTTGCATCAACATATACAGAATTTCTTCATTGTCTTTTACAGATACAAACTCCATAGTGTGGGTGAGGGTTAAATATATCTCTAGTACTATTTCATTCCATTTTCCTAGGTATGGTGAGGTCTGAGAATTGCTACCACTAGTATAATTTCCAGGCAATAGGTACTCAGGGGGTGTTCATGGCCCCCTTCTCTGTCCTGCAGGTAGAGAAGTAGTAGTCTTTGTGACTTTCTTTCCAATTCTCTTTTCCAGATGTTATTGTGATAGGTCAGAAAATGAACTGGTGAAGCCGATGTACAATAAGGGAATGAAATTTAAAATTCCCTTTCTTGTCTTAACTATCAATCTTTATGGGAAACCGCTTGAAATTATATTCTCTTGGCCACCTTCTTTGCTTACCACCCACCTTGTCTTTGGCAGGGTCATGCCATTGAACTACCCATATCTATGATGCTTAGCTGCCCTGGAAAATAAAGAAAATGAACAAAGAAACTGCATAAGGACTTTACTAAACTCCATAAGCTCTTAACCTTTCCTGGACCTTGCCACTGCTCTAAAACAGCTCTCCTGACCTTTTAGACAGCTTTTTTTTTTTTTTCTTTTTTTTTAACATCATTCAACAAAGTGGCAGAGTCCCACTTACACCCATGGGATAGATTTCTGGCTTCCTGCCTGCAGGCTCTACTAGCTGATACATTTGTCAGCATGGGTGACAGTGTCAGAGCCTTAATCTAACTGTTTTGGTTTCAATAAGAGGTATAATCATCACCTTCATCTACCACTTCCAATGGTTACTTGCTTTCCTGTCTCTTGTGACTTCTTTCATTAAAGAGAACAATCATGGCAATATTGTTGGCTAATCTGTGATTTCCTGTATAAGTTAGATTCTGACAATATGGAGAAAGATCATACTGGAAAGTCGCATCAACCTAAAACTTTAAAAGCGTGTTTAAGCCAGTACCTCCAGGTCCAGAGAAGGGAGGAAATAACTTTACCGTAAATTATCCTTTTTTCATCCATAGGTACTATTTGTCTTAGTCTTCTTTGTTACCTTATTAAAGGAGTCCTTGGTGGTGTAAATGGTTAACATACTTGGCTGTTACCTGAAAGGTTGGTGGTTAATTTGCCCAGAAGTCCCTCAAAGGAAATCCTGGTAATATACTGCTGAAAAAAAAAAAAAAAATCAACTGTTGACGACTCCATGCCAGCATAGTTGTATGGCAGCATAATTTTACTCTGACATACATGAGGTCACTATGAGTTGGAATCAACTGGATGACTACTAGTTTTTCTTGTTATTAAAAATAATGTACTCTAGGCATTGAACCCAGATTTTTCATAGATTTTTATTTTTTATGTTTGTTGGAGTGTGTTAGAGAACTGAGCTATTGAGAAGGAACATATACATTTTATGGACATTAATAAAAGCAAGTTGTTACTTTACCCAATTAGAAGTTATAAATCTGGTGTTATTTCTATAGTCACATCTAAGTAAAATTATATGATGAATAAATAAAGCGACGTTAACAACACACACTTCCCACATCCATGCCTCCCTCCCTCATATGTTTCTTTGTAGAAGAGAGGAACAAATAACGGGTAAGGAGAATAATCAAGTGTTCCTAAATGCTGGCAGGCTTCTAATCTTTATTCAGAGCAAGATATCAGCATTTATTTTTGCACTGTGACGGCTTTCAAATGGCTGCTGAGAGCAAGGAAATGCTCTATAACCTGAAAGTTTTACTTACCACAGAACAGCTTACAAGTCTGCAGGAAAGACCATACACCTCATGATAAATGCTTTTGAAATTCTGAGGAAAAGGTTTTGGGAAGGTAGGGTTTGGGGAAGTTGTGTATAGTCAAGTAATGATATGCAGGCTGTCTCTTATGAATAAGAGCTTACCTATGGGGTGGACTTACTGCCATCAAGTCTATTCTGATTCAGAGCAAGTCCTATTGGGTTTCCAAGGCTGTAAATCTTTATGGAAACAGATTGCCTCATATTCCTCCCACAGAGCAGCTGGTGGGTTTGAACTGCCAATCTTCTGGTTAGCCTCAAAATGTCTTACCCACTACACCATCAGAGCTCCTCGATATGGTACTGCTATTAGCAAGCATGATTTTCTTGGGAAGTATTTACATAAACTGTCTCACTGTGAGGGAGACTGCTGCTTTTCCAAACATAAGAGCTCTCCTTTACTCTCTGGGTCAGTGAAGAAAGATGAAAGTTTTGCTAGTCTGGTTGCCTCCTATCATTAGTAACCCGAGGCTTAAGTAATCGAGAGAGAAGCTGATGGGTTCTAATACCATTGCATTTGCAAAAGAATGTTTTAAACCTAATTTAATTGTTTCGTAAATTATGCACTTTTTATTCACAAAAATATTTCCTTATTATTTTGAATGAAAACTTGGCATGTCTGTGAGCACCCCAAATATTTGTGGGCTCATGCAATGGCGGTAGGGAGAGGAATTTTCAAAACCATCTCATAGCTATTGTTACCTAAGGTGAACCTTGGGGTGCAGTTGACCTTTAGATACACGTGACTGGTCATCTTTGCAAACTTCCTCTTCACACTCTCCATAGCAGAGAGAAACTCTGACATAGTGCTTGTAATAACCAAGCTGAGTGAAAGATGGGCAATATTACATGTTTTCCTTATTTAGATTTCAACATTTTCCATATGATAATTAGTCTCTGTTATTGCTCTTGTAAGACTTAAACTCTTATCATATAGTGTCCAAATGGAGCTTGTTCAAGAAAGGGCTTACTCCCATCATTATTTTGCAGGGGTTTGCTCTGTGTAGATCCAATACCAATATTCAAGGCAGGGTATTTGCAAATTGCTACCCATAATGCACTACTGACCCCCACAAAGCTTATTTTTCCCTCTTCCTATTCTGTGATATGGATTTTGTTGATGTCATGAAAATTTGAAAAAGAAAATTCTTGCCTGCTGAGTAACAGTGCTCAAGGAAAACCTAGGGAAGAGGAGACTTCCTAATTAGACATTCAGATGAGGAATCCAGGCACAGTTGAAGAAAGCTGAAAAGGACATGATAAATAAAATAAGCTTCTAAGTAGTATTTGAATATAGTTCTATTATGATAAAAAGTTGATACTTTTTTTTTTTTTCCTTCTTTTCTATTGGAGCTCTCTGAAAAAGTTAGACTTGTGGTAAACAGAAATGATGCTTTTCCTAGAGGCCAAAAGAAAAGGGCCGCTGAGACAGGAAGTTTCTCTTTCAACTGAAATGCTCAGATAGAGGCTGAAAAACATAGTATCAGAGAAGTTGTGGAGAGGTTGAAACAGTGACCTATGAGGTTCCTGGGGGCTTGGGGTGGCCCAATGGTTCAGCGCTCCACTACTAGCAAAGCAGTTGGTGGTTAGAACCAACTCAGAGGCACCTCAGAAAATAAACCTGCAATCTGCTTCTAAAAGGTCATAGGCTTGGGAAGCCTGTGGAGCACAGTTCTACTGTGACACACACAGCTTGTCATGAGTTGGAATCCACTCACAGCAGCTAACAACCACAATAGCAGTTACATGAGTACAGTGTTTTGAGGACCAAAGGAAACTGACTGTAAATTTTATTTTTTCTGTGACAAGTTTCTGTATATTTTCACTTAAGATCAAAACATCAAGGTTCCCAGAAAAAAAAAAGGGGGGGGGGGATTGCTTTTGTAACCCAAATAAAACATGTCTAAACTCTAAGGATACCCTAAAGGCAAGCTTTGGCCTAAAGCAATTGATTGACCTTTAGAGTTCAATAGAATTGAGCTCTAAACAGAATATGGAGTTCTATGGAAATGTAGGGCTTCACTAACTTTTTTTCCTTCTTGGATGGAAGACAGCTTTAGGGGCTTCCCTAGCGTTTTTATTTATGATGTATAAATGATTTTAGATCTAAACAAGAAATGAAGGACAACACTTCTAACAAGTAAAACGAACCAAGGACTAAATTCCCGGAAGGCTAATAAATGTACCTTTTAAAAAACATAGACTATTTAGTTAATTTAAATGATCACATCTGTGATTCAAAATACATCTGGCCTTACAGAAAACAGCTGGGTCTAGAAGCAAAGCTGGTGAAGGCTGAATCCTTGTAGCAGGGAGATAATTGGTCTCAGAAGTAAAGGTTTCCAAATGTGTAACTATTCAACGTTATTTCAAGGAGTGTCTCTGGAGGAAGATTGATCTTGACATGCCATTCTTCTTTCTGTGGTGTCCTCTGACAATGCACGAAGATGATGACAGTCAGTGGGAGAGCTGGAGAGAAAAGCCCCCTGAGCTTTTGTAGGAGATTCATCCCTGTGGCAGACAGACTCCAAACCCATCAAGATGAGGACTCTTTGTTTCAGTCTACTGTCTCCAAAGCAAGCCCTGACTCTGGGCAGAGCAGTAAAACCATTGGGAAAAAAAACAAAAAACACTGCCATCAAGTTGATTCTGACTCATAGTGAAGATCATTTGAGGAGGTGTTAAATGGGTTAGGGAAAGGATGAACATTTAGCTTTCCTGTATGTACACAAAAAAAAAAAAAAAAAAGCCAAATCAGTTGCTGATTAGTCATTTCAACTCATGGCAACCCCAGGTGTTACAGAACAGAGCTGCTATACCATAAGACTTCTAAGGCAGTGAACTTCAGAAGTAGATCTCTAGGCTTTTCTTCCAAGATGCCACTGGTGGGTTAGAACCAACAACTTTTCTGTTAGTAGTCAGCACTTAACCATTTGTGCCACTCAGTGACTCCTCTTTTATGCCAGTGGTTCACAATCCAGTGGATTGAAAAACCCGGGAACAGAGTCACTACTGTCAATCCTATCTTTTTGATATTCTCCAGAGTTTTGTGCACAGAACATATTATTCAGTGGTGACTTTGGTTTTAAATATTAATATTCTATTTAATCAAGTCACTAACTTAAACCTCTCAATTTTTCTTTAAATTATAAATCTTAATATTCTCTGCATACCATTGGCAAATTTTTGTAGGACCCTTGTCTTAGGCTAGATTCACTAGAGAAGCAAAACCAACAAAGCTTATATATGTGTGTGTGTGTGTTGTTGTTGTTGTTGTTGTTAGGTACCATCAAGTGGGCTCTGAGTCATAGTTACCCTATGTACAACAAAACAAAACACTGCCCAATCTTGCACCATCCTCACAGTCCTTGCTATACTTGAGCCCATCCTTGAAGCTACTGTGTCAATACAACTTGTTGAGGGTCTTCCCCCTTTTCTCTTGCCCTCCACTTTACCGAACCTGATATTCTTCTCCAGGGAATGGTCCCATACATATATACAGAGAAATTTGTCTCAGGGAAATAGCTCACACAGTTGTAGAGGCTGGCAAGTCCCAAATTGATAGGTCAACCATTAAGCTGGAGACTTTTCCTGACTCACGCAACTGTAGGGGTTGACGAACCCAAGATCCTTAGGCAATGTGGAAGGCTCCTGACTTCAGTGGATGACGAACCCAAGACAGACAGGTAAAATGGAGGATTGTTGGCTCTCAGGCTGCAAAGGCAATAATTCTAAGATTAGCCGGAAATATAGTAAGCCCCTGGTTCAGCTCCAAAAAACAGGTGATGATAAGCTAGATGCAGGATCCAGATCCAACAGAAAGTGTGAAAATTTTCCCAGGATATCCAAGTGGCATAGTGCCTAAGGAATTTGACTGCTAACCAGAAGACTGGCGGTGCAAATCCATCAGCCACTCCTCAGAAGGAAGGATGGGCAATCTACTTCCATAGTGATACCACCTTGGAAACCCAAGGAGGAGTTACTATGATATGATTTTGGTTTATATATATATATATATGTGTGTGTGTGTGTGTATGTTTGTGTGTGTAAGCAGGTCATACCCCAGAGGAAATTCCCTTTTAACTGATTGGCTGCTCATAACATATCTCATCATGGAGATGACTATGTTACATCAGATCTCATCATGGGAATGACCTCACCACAGTTGCTTAAACTACTCAGTGTCGTGGTCCATCCAAGTTGATACACAACCTTAACTATCACAACCCTTGATTAATGTTTGGTACATTAAACTGCTTTAAACATTTTAAGCTGTATTTATAAATTTAGCATTATTGACTTGCATTTAAGTAGTCTGCCTAAGTTCTTAAGGAATTCTTATAAGCCCTATAAATTTACCTTATGAATAAGGTAAATCTTACCAGTAGGGTGAATCTTCCTGATTCATGGTGACCCCATGTGTGCACAGTAGAACTTCTCCATGGGATTTTCAAGGCTGTGACCTTTCCAAAGCAGACGGCCAGGTCTGTCTTCCGAGGTTCCTTTGTAAAAGTTCAAACAGTCAACTTTTTTAGCTAATTGTTTAGCACCACCTAACTACTCCTGTTGTTGTTGTTGTGTTTGCCATCAAGTTGCATCTGACCCATAGCAACCCCTCCTTGCGTTTCTGAGGCAGTATTACTACGGAATTAGATTGCCCAACCTTCCTTCCGAGGAGTGACTGGTGGGTTAGAACCATCAGCCTTCCAGTTAGCAGTCAAATGCCTTAGGCACTACGCCACCAGCGCTCCTAGGTGAATCTTAAAAACAAACAAACAAAATCAACCAAACTCACGGCAGTGGAGTCAGATCTGACTCATAGTGACCCTTCTTTGGGTTTCTGAGGTGGTATCACTACGGAAGTAGATTGCCCAACCTACCTTCTGAGGAGGTTGTTGGGTTTGAACTACCAGCCTTCTGGTTAACTGTCAAATGTCTTAGGCATTATGCTCCTAGAGTTCCCTAGGTGAATCTGTTGTTTGCCGTCGAGTCGGCCCCGACTCATAGCGACCCCTCCTTGGGTTTCCGAGGCAGTATCACTACAAAAGTAGATTGCCCCATCTTCCTTCTAAGGAATGGCTGGTGGGTTTGAACCGCCAACTTTCTGGTTAGCAGTCAAGTCCCTTCGTCTCTATGCTACCAGAGCTCAGTGGTTCTCAAAGTTTCGTCCTGTACAATCAGCATCTGCACCACCTGGGAACCAATCAGAAATGCAAATTCTCGAGTGCCGCTCCAGATCGATTGAATGAGAAACTCAAGAGGATTAAGCCCAGAAGGTTTGGAAGAGTAGACCACACACAAAGGCTGCAGGTGATTTCAATGCATGGGAAGACTTGAGAACAACTACTTTAAATGTTACGATATGTGCAAACTTAATAAGATTTTAACTTAATCAGTTCCTTAATTATTTATTTTATTGTTTTACATCATTTATTTTATTAATTATTTTACATTAGAATTACATGAGTTACATATTAGAAAAAGACTCTAAAATGTCAAGTCTTCTCATACATTATCAATACCTAAATTAACAAAACATAACAGGTTATTCCTAATCCTAGTATTAAAAAATCTGAGTACTAAGAACTATAATTTACTTAATTTCTTCTTAAATATGCTTAGTGCCTAAGGCACTTGACTGCTAACCAGAAGGCTGGAAGTTCAAATTCACCAGCCACTCTTCGGAAGGAAGGTTGGGCAATCTACTTCCGTAGTGATACTGCCTCAGAAACCCATGGAGGGGTTGCTATGAGTTGGGTCCGACTCAATAACACATAACAACAACAACAACAACAACCCTCTAAGGAAACAATTGTGATGTTACCTACCAAGAGAATTATTTTTTTTAAAAGATCTCATTAGGTCCAGGAATTCGCTAATTGAGCAGTGATTTTGGTTGGATATGAGATATGAAGAAGATAACATCTGAGGTGAGCTTCCTGTATAGTCACTATGCCATAGAAGCCATATTGAGGCAAGTGGTCACCTAAGGTTTAAGATAGCGCAATTCTTGATTTTCAATGGAAATTAGAGTGCATCCTCCGTTTAATAACTAAACTACTTGCTCAGCTTTTGCTAATCAATTTATTACTTTTTTTATGCCGAATTCTTATTTCTTATTCTTTCTGTCAGGGTGACTACTGATACTGACCTTTAAGTGACTTCTAATTGGATTCTGTATATCACAAGGCTAAGGCTGTCTTGGGTTTTGGTTCCTACAAAGGCCATTTCCAGAACAATGATGGAAGTCTGTAGAACCTTATGGATTCTACAGGTGATTAGTGGATTTATAAGTATTTGGTTTTGTGCACACACCTCCAATTATTTTTCAATTGGGTGGAGATGCTGTTGTACTTATAAAATGTGGCATTTTCAAGCATTACTGATTTTGTAGTAGCTTTTTGTCGTAATGTGTTATTTTCATCTGCAGGTGCTTAAAATACAGCTGTAGATAAAGTATTCACACAATTGTTTTTGTTAAAAGGGTTTTCGTTTGGAATAAACAATATAAGCAAGTAAGATAGATGTTTTATGTGAAATGCATTTAGCTATCTGTCTTATTAATTATGATCCAATTTTTGGCCAAATTGAAGCAGGTAGGGCACAGAGGCTTCAAATACTAAGTAAATTTTGGTCTTATATTATGTCTAAAGATGATACTGCTAACCTACCATCATCAAAAGATGTATTTAGAATGGATTTCCTAGCAGAGTGTTGCAGAAATAATTCTGTATTAGCTTGAATAACTTCTTATTTCAGTTTATCATAGCTTTGGTGATGTAGTGCCTAAGGCATTTAACTGCTAACAAGAAGGTTGATGGTTCAGACTCACCAGCCACTCCACAGAAGGAAGACAGCAATCTACTTTGGTAAATGTTTACTGCCTCAGAAACCCAAATGACCTCAGGTAGCTATGAGTCAGAATCAACTCCAATGGCAGTGGGATTTTTTTTGTTGTTGTTTTGTTTTTAATTACATTTTAACACCTCCTCTGCTACCACCTCAGGATATCTCTCATCATTATTGCAATGATCTCTAACCTTCCAATGCCTTCCCATCTCATTCTGACAAAAAGCTATCCTTTGCTTCCAAGCCCTCTGTACTTTGACCCCCAATCTTCTTTCTGAACCCATTTCTTCTTCTTTCTTACAGCACTCAGCTCCAGCCACACGGACCTCTTGCTAAAAATACCAAGCATAGTTTGCCTCACAGCCTCTGGATGTGTAATTTTCTTTGTCCAGAATGTTCTTCCGTTAGTGTTCACAAGATTTTCTCACTCTCCTTCTGTAAGTCTTTGCTCATCTACTACTTTTTCAGAAAAATCCTTCCTGTTGACCTAATTAAAATGGCAACATCTGTCTCTGCTTTGCCTCACTGCCTCTTCTAACTCCCTTCCCTGAGATACACCCTTTTTCTTAGTACTATCACCACCTAATTACATTATCTCCATCTCCTCAGAAGAATGTGTACTTCATGAGGACATGGCTTTTGTCTGCTTTCTTTTTTCTTTGTTCCCTGTGCCAGCAGTTGTGCCCTCACTTGGTGGTCAGCCCTTAATGAATAATAGATGAAGGACATAAATATGTGAACTCCAAAAAATAGATGAGATCTGTTTATTACTTGTCTCCATAATTTTCCTCTCATGGTCCCAGAATGCAATTCTATAAATTCTAGACATGATTCTATCTGGAGAAATGAATTTTCAGTGGATGTGGTATACATGGCTATTGTAGAGAGCTATGTTGTTGTTATGTGCTGTCGAGTCGGACCCGACTCATAGCGACCCCTCCTTGGGTTTCCGAGGCAATATCACTATGGTAGTAGATTACCCAACTATAGAGACATTATTTTTCCAGACCTAAAACCAAAAAACCAAACTTGCTGCTGTTGAGTTGATTCGACACATAGCAACTCTTCCTTGGGTCTCCGAGGTAGTATCTCTACAGAAGTAGAATGCCTAATATTCCTTCTGAAGAGTGCCTGGTAGGTTTGAACTGGCAGCCTTGAGTCAAAAACAGAGTGGGGAGTCGGAGCTTCATCTGCACAGAATGAACATAGCACCCACCTGTACCTCCAATCTGTAACCAAGACTCAGGACTTTTTAAAAGCTCTTCTTTATCTACTACTGTCTCTTTCTGCCCTCCTTCAACCCCCAGCTCAGTTCCTCCCCAGGGTTGTAATATCAGAAGTAGGAAGGATGGAGTCTATTTCTCTTTCCCTCATTTCCTCCTAAAAGCATTCAGAGTCAAGGAAATCTCATTTGATTAACTCAACTTCTTATTTCAAGAGGAAGTTTATTAAAACAGTGTTCTGGTTTGGATTTATGATATAGTTTAGATCAAACCATACCTATCTGTGTTAGGTAGTGTCTATTCTTTCAACTCTGCATTCGCTCTTCTTTCCGCCACTGAGGGTTGTTGTTGTTGTTAAGTGCTGTCGGGTCGTTTCCGACTCATAGCGACCCCATGCACAGCAGAACAAAACACTGCCTGATCCCGTGCCAGCCCCACAATCCCTGCTATACTTGAGCCCATCATCACAACCACTGTATCAATCCATCTCATTGAAGGCCTCCCCCTCTTTCGTCAACCCTCCACCCTACCAAGCATGACATCCTTCTCCAGGGAATGGTCCCTTCTGACAACATGACCAAAATAGGTGAGACGAAGTCTGGCCATTCTTGCTTCCAAGGAGCATTCTGGCTGCACTTCCTCCAGGACAGATCTGTTAGTTCTTTTAGCAGTCCATGCTACTTTCAGCATTCTCCACCAGCACCACAACTCAAAAGCATCAACTCTTCTTCGGTCTTCCTTATTCATTGTCCAGCTCTCACATGCATACCAGGCGATTGGAAATATCATGGCTTGTGTCAGGCGCACCTTAGTCCTCAAGGAGATATCCTTGCTCCTCAGCACTTGATACAGTTCCTTCGCAGTTGACTTTCCCAATGCTACATGTCGTCTAATGTCCTGACTGCTGCTTCCGTTGGCATCGATTGTAGAACCAAGCAACGTGAATTCTTTGACAACCTCAATCTTCTCTCCATTTATTGTGATGCTGCTCATTGGTCCAGTTGTGAGGATTTTTGTTTTCTTTATATTGAGACATAATCCATACTGCAGACTGTATTCTTCAACCTTCATCAGTAGGCGCCTTAAGTCATCCTCACTTTCAGCAAGCAAAGTTGTATCATCTGCATATCTCAGGTTGTTAATGATTCTTCCTCCAATCCTGATACCATGTTTTTCTTCATATAGTCCAACTTCTCAAATTATTTGCTCAGCATATAGATTGAATAAGTGTGGAGAAAGGATACAATCCTGATGCACTCCCTTCTTGATTTTAAACCATGTAGTGTCCCACTACATTTCCCCGACCATTTTTGTCCACTGGCTTCTGGTTGGCCCTTCTAATGGGAGGCTCTGAGAGGAGATTGGAAAGTGAAAGTAGGAACCACCATATCCTCTGGCAGTGACAGTAATAGCAGGCACCTGACTTGACCACTAGTTGTTGGGGTTCTAGCACTTTTGGTAACGAATTAGCAGCATAATATGAGTGCATCTCCTGATTTTCTGGCTGATAATGGTGTGGTTTTGTCATAATGGCCTGTATGACTCATAGGCTCCAGTTCAGGAGTGGCAGTAGCTTTCTGATCTTAGAGTAACAGACATCTCTGTTTTGCTCTCCTAGCAGCCCTCCTTTCAAACTCAGCAATTCCCATGTCCTCTAAAACCAAAGTCTTGGCAAATATCATCTGTTTAAAATATCTGTATTGGTATCTCTGTTCCTGAATGGCTGCTAATTGATTCACTACTTGAGTCCTAAGCACATGATTTTGCTTCTGTTTACCAAATGGAGAGATGATAGTAATATAGTTATTGTTCTCTGCAATCAGGGAATCACAAAGAGAACCTCAAGAATATCTTCTATAAGAAACAATAGGTTTATGATGTTGTGGCATCTTTCCTTCCCTGCTGACTATGGGAGAGTGTGTTGGGTCTAGGTCAAGGCTACAAACTGGTGAAAGGCAAGAGTTGCTCATTTTGGCTCTTTCAAACACTTCCAGTCAGGTCATTAGCTATGTAACACAATGAGGGTTGCAGTCAAAACACATATGTGGTATGTTACGTCAAGGCCAGAAACTCAGAATTACCTGTTCAATGGACCTTCTTTCTTGAGATTCAAACTGGTAAGTAAAATCCAAAAAAATGATAAAAGTGAATTGTAATAGGTAAGAAAGTTGACTATTTATTTTCCAAATAACTTTTTTTTCAGAGTTATTATTTGAGGTCTCTACAAATATTTCTAGTAACCGCTGAGCATGCTACACACATTTTATCTCTTTTTTGTTTTAAGTTGGGGAAAGAAAAGAAAAAGCCTTGTAGAAAGTTTGCAAAGGAGAGTTAACAACCATATTAAGGTGCAGTAACATTATATGGTTTTGTGGGTATTCCCATCTGTCTGGAGTGGGGCCCCAGCAATGTTTTTTTGCATGACAAAATTATGAATGAAAATGTGTCTGTGCTGAGCACAAGCATTTCGGCCCATGCAGTTGATTCTGTATTATGTCTCCTTCAGCTGAGAAGTCATGGTTTGTCAAAAATACAATATATATTCTGCTAAAAAATTCATTGCTTCTACAACAGATTTTCTATTTTGTCAAACCAGCTCTTGGTTTCCTCATGAATTCACTTAGTACCAGTGGACACAGGATGGGAGAAAGAGAACATGACAGAGTTATTTCACAAACCCATTGGCTATGGCAAAAGGCCAGAAAGAAATGGAAACACTGAGCCTTGTTGTTTCCGGATAAATACTGCAGAACTATCAAGTGGCACTTGCTTTTCCTCCCTCCCTTGGTTTGTATCCTTAAATAACCTTGATCATTCTTACTTTGTGGAAAGCAACGGCTCTCTGAATCCTGAAGCCTTGCTCTCTCCTGATACGTTTTATTGATTCTTTAAATTTCTTTTGCAGGCTGACTGCTGTTCTCAGCTACCGTCTTTTGTGTCCATGACATGGTGCTGGTGCAACTGTTTAAGCAGTCTTCACTTACTTTTTTTTTTCCCCTTCTGGAGACAAAGAAGGGTCATGTCATTTGATATCCTTGAAGCACAAACAAGAGCTTCAAAAGAGACCCAGGAGAGTCACAGAGAGCACATTTTCCCAGCTGCTTCCTGAATGCTGCATTTCATGTAAACTCAATCCAAAACCATTGGCATGCCCCAGCAAAGGGCTCCATGAAATCTGTGTCTTGAGGTAGTATGCATTAGAAGATTTGTTTCCCCTGTCTTTCCTGGGAGTGTGGGTTTTAGGTTGATTCTACAACAATACCTATCAGGAAAATGGAATGCCTAAACATGTGCTCTTGTCTCTCATACCTGGGCACTCAGCACTGGGTAATGAATCAGCTTCTGATGGTAAGAGTTGGAAGCCTGCCTCTTTAGTTGGTGATGAGCTCCATTTTTGCTAAGTGGAAGTATAAAGGTAGCAGTTGTAGGGGCTTCCTGAGGGAAGAGCCATTTTACTGTGTGTTCTCATTCCATTTCCGAACTAGTTTCCACATAAGTTACTGGATGATGCCTTTTAGTCCAAAAGGAAGTTTCAATCATTGCCCGCTGAAGCCCCCTCTAAGCTTAAATTGGTAGAGAAAGGACTTTTCTTCTGACTCTTTAAGCCAAAGCAGGAGGCAACAGCAGGGTTTTTGTTTTTGTTTTTAATTTAATTTGTTGAAGCCTTGTGATCTTTGAGAAAGCATGAAAGAGCAATATTTCCGAGTTTGGCTTTTACTGAGACCTCCTTGGCGATCCCTGCCCTTCTCCTCCTAGCTCTCTTTCTATCTCTACTCCAAATAAAAAGGGAGCTTACGGTGTTGATACCCAGCGGGCTCGACCTTGCTTCAGAGAATGTGGCAGAATATACAGGCTGCCAAATTCCTGATGATCAGCAGTCTTGCTGAGGACCAATTTAAACTGGAAAGCACATAAGCTTCATTGGGCTATTTCAAAGTTCATGCAGCTTTAGTGTTAATCCTTTTAACTTATTAGGCCAAGTGGACTCACATGCCATGATGGCATTGGCAGAAAGGCCTCTTCAATTTTTATTTACATTTCTCTGCATGGTAGAATTCAAGTTAATTCATTCTCCTCTCTAGATGCCTTCCACACCATCATGTCCTGCCCCAAGGTGGTTCAAATTGTTTGAAGTCCAAACTGCTGAGGCTAACACATTTGAAGATTTTACATAGCACTGCTTTCCTGCAGCTGGGAAACACTTGCAGCATGTCGGCTTAGTGATTCCATTTCCCCCTCCTCCTTCTGTAAAGGATAACATCTTGGCTGTAGACAAGGTAAGCATTTCCAGTATGAATGTTTAATGAAGATGAAGTCAGCATGCAACATGCTGTTTATTTTGCTTTCTAATAAACCCATGCTCAGCAACAGTCTTATTACTGCTGTGACTTCTCTCACCAAATTTTCAGCTTCTTCTATGCTCAGAAGAAATTTCTTTCAACATTAGCATGTTTATGATAAATTACAAAAAACATGAAGAATTCAAGGTTGGCAAGAAAAGATGAGCTAAAAATAATATCATTTTTAAGAATTTTTTTTTTAACCTTCAAATACAATGTGCATGTTCATATGTGACAAAATAGAAAAAAAGAGAGCGAGAGAGAGTGAGCTCTGAGGTTATCAGAATACATTTCAGATTCTAAATGGGTCTCAGATGTCGTGGATATTACCAGGAAAAAAATATATATAAGTAGTGAAATAAAAATATTGTATGAGTAAAGATTTAGGTGAGGCACTGGTGGTAAAATTCTCCCCTTTCAAGGGGGAGACCCAGGTTTGAATCTTGGTCAATTTACGTCATGTGCAGCCACCATCTGGGTCAGTAGAGATGTGGGAGTTGCTGTAACAAATGGGTTTCAGCAGAGCTTCCAGACTAAGATGGATCTACTTCCAAAAATGGTCCAATGATTCCTATGGATCACAACAGTCTGATTCACAATTGATCATGGAGATGGTGCAGGACTAAGTGACGTTTTATTCCATGAGTCAGGGCTTGCAGTGCAATGAATTTCTTAACATGGTCCTTCTAGCCATAGTCCTCCATTTTATGATGCATTGTAAATCCAATCTCTATGCCGTGGTTATGGTCTCATTTTGGGGGGAGTTGTTTATTGCATGGATGAGGTAAGATTTGGGTGGGATACATCTTGAGTCTCGCCTTGCTGGAGGATGTTTCTTAAGTCACTGCCCTTTGTTTCCTTGAGGGTATATATGTGAACGTTCTGGCAAAGTTCTTTCTCTACCTCTGAATCCTGCATCTAGTTCTTCAGCATCTCACCCCCAGTTCTTGGGACTTGAGACAGCAGCAGGTTAGTTGTCTGACCTGAGGATGGATTGTCAGCCCCTGCAACCACGTGAGTGACAAGAATCCTCCGGATTGATGCCTGACCCATGCATTTGGGACTTGCCAGCCTCCACCCCATGTGAGCCATTTCCTTGGCAGTGTGTGAGTTCTGAGGGACTTGACAGTGAAATACAGAGCCAAACGGAGGGAGAATACTGAGGGGAGGAGGAGTTGATGTTAGACATGATGGAGTGGCGTACCACTTCAGTTTGGGAAAGCTGGACATTTGTGACATTTTTAACCTCTGCTTCATAGAGACCAGTCTTGTGCTGATCCTTCTAAAAGAAATTACTCCAGCCGGGGTAGAAGCAACAGTAGCTAACAACAACAACAAAGACTTAGGAGTCAGGGAAAAATACAATCTATTGAAAGGCTAGAAACATGGTGAGGGAGTGAGACTCATAGAAAGGAACTAGAAGGACCATAGGACTGAGTCCAAAGATTATATTCTAGTTCGGGATGAGTTGTGAGGGGGCTGTGTGATCTTAGACAAGTCACTTTGTCCTCTGGCTGTAGTTTACTCATGAAATATCCAGGTTTAACTAGTGTGATAGTTGGGATTGTGTGTCAATTTGTCTGGACCATGATTCTGAGTGAATGTATATGTTTTGAGCAGCCAGGGGTGTGGCCTGCTTCCAAAATATATCTAGATACCCTGGGAAAATGAGAGAATCTTCTGTGAACCTGGATGCTGTTGTGCTGCCCACAGCTGCCCGTGAGTGAACAATCCACCGTTCTGCCTGGTGATCATGGATTCATCATCTGCCAGAGTCAGCAGTGAGTATACTGCCTGCCAACCTTGAGTATGTCAGCCCCTGCAGCTGTGTGAGTTGGGAAAAACCTCAAGTTTGACATTTGATCCAGGAACTTGGGGCTTGCCAGCTTATATGAGTGTGTGAGCCATTTTCCTAAGACAAATTTTTCTCTTTCTCTCTCAATATAAACTTTACTGGTTTTGCTTCTCTAGAGAACTCAGCCTAACACAACTGGTGTGACACTAAGGTGCTCTTCAGCTTAAAATTTCTGGATGCTAACAACAATGAACCAACAATGCTGCCAACGGAAGCAGCAGTCAGGACATTAGACGACGTGTAGCATTGGGAAAGTCAACTGCGAAGGGACTGTTTCAAGTGCTGAGGAGCAAGGATATCTCCTTGAGGACTAAGGTGCGCCTGACACAAGCCATGATATTTCCAATAACCTCGTATGCATGTGAGAGCTGGACAATGAATAAGGAAGACCGAAGAAGAGTTGATGCTTTTGAGTTGTGGTGCTGGCAAAGAATGCTGAAAGTACCATGGACTGCTAAAAGAACTAACAGATCTGTCCTGGAGGAAGTGCAGCCAGAATGCTCCTTGGAAGCAAGAATGGCCAGACTTCGTCTCACCTATTTTGGTCATGTTGCCAGAAGGGACCATTCCCTGAAGAAGGATGTCATGCTTGGTAGGGTGGAGGGTCGACGAAAGAGGGGGAGGCCTTCAAGGAGATGGATTGATACAGTGGCTGTGATGATGGGCTCAAGTATAGCAGGGATTGTGGGGCTGGTGCGGGATAGGGCAGTGTTTCGTTCTGCTGTGCATAGGGTCGCTATGAGTCGGAAACGACTCAACAGCACTTAACAACAACAACAACAACAATGATTGGGCAATCCTACTTCCGTAGTGATACTGCCTCGGAAACCCAAGGAGGGGTCGCTATGAGTCGGGTTTGACTCGACGGCACATAACAACAACAACAACAATAACAACAATGACTCTGATTATCTTTCATTGAGCCATGATGTTGGGCTTATCACATATACTTTTTGAGAATCCTCAAAATTACCCAAAAAGATAGCTATCATTATCTCTTTTTTAATGTTGTAGAAAAGAACCTTGGGGAATTATCAGCCCAAAGTCACTCAGCTTGGGGAATTTAAGGTTCATACACAGGTTTGTCTAACTTTAAGTCTTTTCTCTTGTGAGTATATTATACACTGCCTCTTCACAGCTGGTAAAAACTACAGTGAGTTTTGATAAATACGGAAAAAGAACCAAACCATCTATTTTCCTCAGGTATCCCAAAGAATACTTGCTTGCGTGTTGAGATGGATTAATGCTGGGGATATGGAGAAATAAAGTCTGCATCTGTTCATATGTAGAAGATAGCCTGTGATAGGCAGGAGGAAGCCTCGGAATGGCAGGCAAAATGTTGGAGGAGGTGTCACTGCATTTAAACACCTGCTCATTTTTAGACAAGTTGGAAAACAGAAAAAAAAAAAAAAAGAGTAATAAATGGAAAGTCAGTCATTTTAAAGCAACTTTAATATAAATGGAAAGTCAGTCATTTTAAAGCAACTTTAATATCTTGCCAAAAGAATGAAATACTATGTCATTGGAAAATCTTCCAACCTTAAATAAATATCAAAAAGTCTCTGATGACAAAGACACTTGGTATTTGTGTTAGAAAACTAAAAGGTAACAAGATAAGGTTTAGAGCATATTTCCTGGTATGTGCAATCATGAATCCTGATGTTTCTGGTGCTCCTAATTATTCTGTAAGATGGATGGATGGTGCACAGCTATCTTGAGATAGAAGCGCTGATATTAATAGATCACAAGATTGGATGTTTATCTGGCCTATTTTAGAGATGATGCAATGGAAAGACAATTGGCTTTGGAATTAAATGAATTCTCATCACAGATCCACCATGTGTGGAAAGGGACTTAGTCTCTCTGTGTCTTGGTTTTCATGTCCATAAAATGAAACTGATAATACCTACCTCACTGTGTGCAGATTACATGTCGTAGTGCATGCAAAAGCACTTGACACAGTGAGTGGCATATTGTAGGAACTGAAAAATATGGTCTATCTTTATCATCGTTTTGTTTTTCACTCACACTCCTCATTTCACATTGAATTCAATTTGTCCTAGGGATGTGGTAAATAGAAGCAACTTTGTTATGGTGATCTTCTAAAGTATTTGAATATTTATGAAAGTACAGCATATACTTGAGCCCCAGACATAACCTCTCTAATCCAAAACATCCTGTAGAATCTGATATATCTCATTTTCTCTTCTAAGCATTTTCTCTGACTCCTAATATTTCTTTGATATCAATAAAGAGTAGGTAAGGGTAAGGGCACAGACTATAGAGTCAGACTGCTGGGTTTAAATTCTATCTTCAACATCTACAATTTCTATAGTAAACAGAAACTATCTGAACCATTCATGACTCAAATTTTCTCATTTTTAAAACTAGAGTAACAATAGTACCTAATTCATTATTGTAATCTAATACTCATAACTTAGAAATAGAATCTGGGAAATATTAAGAGCTTACTAAATGCTATCTATCATCTTTATTATTTTATTATATCTAAGAATACTAGCTTACTTCCAGTATTTTCATCACTATTTGAACATTGTTCTGTATCTAACATTTTTCCTTTCAATTTACCTTCATTCTTTTATTTGTATATACATACATCTATGAATATATATGCTAGTTATTTTGTGTATGGTTTTAAACATGGTACATACATTATTAAGCCATACCTCCTGCTTACTTTTTTTTTGATCCATCATTCTCTTTCTGAGATTTATTATGCTTATAAGTGGATCTAATTAATTCTTTTGGAGTTCTATGCTCCTAGCCAGTTATACAGCTTCTTTGTTATGTTTCTTGCTTTGATGATCGCTTAAGTTGATCTATACTTTTGCTTTCCCACCAAGGCTGTGACGAGTATCTTTGAATATGTTCCTTTGCATATCTTGTGATGATTGCTCAGCATATAGACCTAGGAATGAAATTGTATAGCTGGTTGAAGGATTTACTCAGCCTTAATTTTATTAAACTCTGCCAAATTGGGTCTCCTGTTAAATGCTCTTCTTCATTCCAGGATAAGTATCTGTGACATTTATGACTATACCATCGACCCATTTTTACCTTTGGGATGACTGCCTCTTGCTGAATTGTAGGAATTCCTTATGTAGTCTAAGTGTGAATCCTGGATCAGTTAGATACATATAGTATTGTCATTATTAGCACAATGTTAAGAAGTCTGCTTTAATTCAAACACTGGCTCCTCCATTCACTAGCTTGTGACCTTGCATAAGTTCCTTGAGGCTTAGTTTCCTTATCTACAAAATGGACTTAGTAATAGTGATCTCCCTCACAGAGACTTGTGAGGACTAAATGACTTAATAGAGCCCCTTGGTGGTACAAATAGTTAACACACTTGGCTGTTAACCAAAAGAAAGGCTGGTGGTTTGAGTCCCCCACCCAGAGGCACCAAGGAAGGAAGGTCTAGCAATCTACTTCTGAAAACTCATCATTGAAAACCCTGTGGAGTACAGTTCTACTGTGACACACATGGGTTGCCATGAGTCAGAATTGTCTTAATGGCAACTGGTTCAATGAGTCAATGCTGGCAAACCACTTGAAGCAGAGCCTGGCATAGAGGAAGGGCTCACCATTTTTTTTTAGAAATTTTGATGTATTTAATATATAATTTTTCACAATTTTGTTCTTCAACTCTGTTCCAATTGTTTAACATACACTTACTCAACTTTATTAATTTCTCCTTATACATTTTTGTGCTATTTGGATCAGGAAACAAGTTGTTGTAGTTAAATTTGTGGGTCATCTTGGCTGGACATGGTTTTGGGTAGCCAGGCAGCTGGATGTAGTTATTCCCATGATGAGACTGGTAATCAACTCCATGGTAGAATCTACTGTGAGAAGCTGGGTAGCTGTCTTAGGGATGTGGTCTGCTTCTAGTATATAAGCAGAAGCTTTGAAAAAGTCTCTGAGCTTTTTGGCACGCTTGGACCCTGCATTTAGCTGAGTCTTTATTCAGCAACCTGTCATGCTGGCCCTGCTGATCTTGGGACTGTTTCTGGGTTTGAACTAGTGGCCTGCCATGCTGTTTGCTAATCTTGGGACTGTACCATTGCACTTGTTGGCCTTGGGTTTGTCAGCCTCAGCATGCAGTGGCTGCCTGAGTTGAGCCTCCAGCTTCAGTGATCCAGGAGCAAGAGGCAGATCTGAATCCCAATGTTGAGGGGCCTTCACCTAGCCCCTAAAGCTTGCACTTTGAACTCAGACTTCTAGCCTCCTAAACTGTAAGAGAATAAATCCTGTTTGTTCAAGCCATCCATTTGTGGTATTTTCTGTTAGATTGGATAGAACAAAAACACAGGCTTTGTTAATTTTTTGATTACCAGTGCTTTATATACTGCCTGGCCTAGATAGGAGGTTTTCATTAAATGTTTATGGAATGAATGAATAGATGCTTTTTGTGTCATATCAGTTCTGTCATTACTAAAGTCTCTTTTCATTTTCTTATGATAGGATTATGTGCCATCTGAACGTCTGACTACTTTCTTTCACTATACTCTTGATTAAATCGATGTAGGGGCTTCCTTTATGGGTTTATAGTAGTTTGGTTTTTGAGACATATTTCCTTATTCATTTTAAATTTATCTTCAACAGGAATAACTGCTTTTTATATATTATAGCTGTCTGCAAACTTAAAACACTTTTCAGGTTTCATCATGTGGGTCAATTATGGAAGCTTAGATGTCCCTGTGGTATAGTAATGGAAAGATACCATTGATATCTTGATAAAAATTCTCTGAATAAGGCCCAGAGAGACAGGCCCAGGACCCAGAATGAATTGTAGATGGAATTAAGATCAGTCACCCCTTCCTGGATTTGTAAGTAGGCACTCTTCCTTTTTCTGTAAGTAAAAATTTTTGAAATATTCAAATTATCTTAAGAAGTGACCTTGAGTTTCAAGATTCTCTGAACTCATATAAGAAAAATGTGTTTCCAACCGAGGCAATTTTCCTCAACTTGGCATCAAGTTTCAATTTTGATAACAATCAATAAATGGTATATCATGGAACAAAAAGTGAATAATAAAAAATGTGTAGTTATGCGATCTAGATGCGCTGATAAAATGTAAGGAGGAATGAAAATGAGAAGGCAAAAGAGAAGTGGCATTGAATGGTAATTAGTACTGCCTTTATATCACATCAAAATGCAGCTGAGCCTTTTTAATATTTCATATACTAAAGAATATGAGTAAAACTATGAGGATAAATGGAAATAGAAGCAATATTAAAAAAGAGCTATGTTACTTTTTTTTCCTAATTATTACCAAAGAAATGCAAATAGATGTATAGTGAAACATTAGCTATTACTATTAGTACATAAGTTAAAGTTTTTGATCATTGTATTAGTTCTCATCTAGGATTATCATTAGTAAATCTTTATGGAATTGTATACCTGGTTGAAAGATTTACTCAGCCTTAATTTTTTACTTCACCTATTAGGATTTTCAATGGCGCTGAGCCATAGGGACTAGGGTATGATATAAACTCAAGGTTCCTGTATCTCTGTAAGCAATCAGTACCTTTGGCTTTTTGAAGTGACTTTGTTTTTTAACCAAGTTGCCTTAATGGATTTTGTCTAGCAATTTTTAACTAACAAACAGGAATTATTAATATGTAGCAGCTAAAATACTTGCTTTCCCTCCTCATCTAATTTCTTCAGACTCTCCTACGTAAATCACCTTAGCATGGTCCGGTTATGACACATGGATTGAATAGCAGTGTTGTAATTTTCATTGATTATTTCAATTGATTCTCTTTCCCTTTTTTCTCTAGGTAGAATTGGGCTTAGTATCAGAGTTCCTCTCATCCCTCAAGTACACAAATCTTTCATGTTTTATTAGTCAAAAATTAGGACGAGACTGGGAATACATGAACTTTCCCCAGCTTTCTTCCTTCCTTCCTGCCTTCCTGCCCTCCCTCCCTCCCTCCTTCCATCCTTCCTTCCTTCTTTCCTTCCTTCCTTCCTTTCTTCAGCCAACAATGATTAAGTGCCAAGTCTATGGTATTTACTTGCTGCTGGAGACATAGAAATTTTATTTAAAATGTGATCCTTGTCCTTAAGGAATTGAAATAGATTGGGAGACACTAAACCCATTGCCATATTTTGCACTAAGTGATGTGGGTGCTTAGGAAGAAAATCTGAGCATTCCTTCACCTATGTAAGAGGGGAAAATGGTGTGGTGCAATGAATCACTTTCATATGGACTTTGTAGCCACGATCTTGTAGCTCTCACTAACTGAGCGGCTGGGCCACAAACTTACAAGGAATTGGTGGATTTACTATGAAGATAGTGGCTTAAAAATCCGCCCAATAGGATTGAGCCCCTTGTGGGCTAGCTAGAGCACTAGTTGGCTTTGCCTTCCTGCCAGCTTATATAAGGGACAATCTTACAGAAGTTCTTGGGGACCTCACCACCATCAAGAAGAGCCTGAGGGCCAGGTTTCCTGGTCTGATAGAGACTGATAGAACCCCTGAGACTATGCCCCCTAGCTGCCCTTCAGGTCTGTAATTGAACCCACTCATGTAGCTTCCAGCCAAACAAAAGACAGGCATATGAGCTGAACATTTACATTAGGTAGATACACCCCTTGGAGAGATCAATCACGGGAGAATAGGAGGGCTGTGTATGCACAGGGAGACAGCTCAGGGGGTAGGAGTGCATGGCAGGGAAGGACATAGGGAAGAGGTAACTATGGGGAGGAAGTGGGAAGAGAGCTGTTGCATTGTGGGAAATTTCAGTTAATGTCATAAGACAAGTGTATGTGAAATGCTGTATGGAAAATGAATTTGCTCTGTAAACTTTCACCCAAATCACAATAAAAATTAAAAAGAAGAAGAAGAAGGAGAAGGAGAAGGAGAAGAAAAGGAGAAGGAGAAGGAGAAGAAGAAGAAGAAGAAGAAGAAGAAGAGGAGAAGGAGAAGGAGAAGAAGAAGAAGAAGAAGAGGAGGAGGAGGAGGAGGAGCCTGGGATGGAGGACATTCTTTGGACTCAAGGTCTCTGCTGAGAAATTCCTAGACCCAGAAGA
>NW_006921617.1:2544901-2567698 GCF_000298275.1 Orycteropus afer afer
CTGGAGGAAGATGGGGCAATCTACTTCTGTAGTGATACTGCCTCGGAAACCCAAGGAGGGGTTGCTATGAGTCAGGTCTGACTCGATGCTACATAACAACAACAACTAAAGAGATGTAACCCTTACCCAAGCTGGGCAAAGGCTTGAATGTGCCCCATTCAGGGAGTTCATACCTCCTTTCTGGGCATAGTGATTTCATGCCTCCTCCTCCTGGGCCCTTAAGCAACATAGGCTTGAGGCTGCTTGGTTGGCCCAGGTAGCATGGTGGTAGCCAGAGGCAGTGGTTGTGTGACATAACATCTGACCTGAAATACAGCACACTAGCCTGCAACATGAGAATGGACATGGGTAATTTGAGGAAGGATAATTGATTCCCCTTTGTGAAACCACTGTTGTTTTTTTTTACTGTTTGCTTTCCATGCAAAATAATAATGGCTTTCACTTTGCCAATACTGCATCTCCTGTGCTGTCCAGCTCCATCACAGACGAAGGAAGCACCCATGGAATAGTTGATGCCAGTGAGTGTAGGTGAATTGCTTGCAGCCTCATGGCTGCCTGGAAATTTGAGGCACAGCCTATGTACATGTGCAATGCAAATAGACAGCCAAATCAGTACAAAGGAAGTGAACTATGTTTCCAGGAAGGATTAGGGATTATTAATTGGAGATGTGAGTGAAGGCAATTCTAGGCATAAAAAGTCATGCAAACAAGGACTCAAAGGTATGAAACCCTATGTCTGGCTTGGAAAAATTACAAATTGCTCAGTATGTACAAGAGAAGGTGCCAAAGGGGGAAGGATGTGGCATCTTCTGACCTCCTCTAACTCCACAAGAGGAAGACAGAATCACCATCAGCAGCCCAAGGCTTGTTCCTATGAGGCCAGCCATGCTGCTACCCTCTAGCCCTCTTACCAAGCTTGACACCAACCGTCCCTCTTCCAGCACCCACTACTTCTCTGCTGGGTTTGATAATTCACTGCAGTGGCCATACACAACTCAAAAATTATGGGGTTTATTAGGGAAGCAATAGGCTACAAATCAAGTTCAGGAACACACTCAGTCTCTCACAGCCACAGACTCTCTCAGTAGGCAGTCTCTCTCTGTCTCTCTTTCAGCAGCATGTCTCTCTCAGTCAGCAGTCAGATATTCCTTCTGCCTGTAGGACAGCTCATTTTGACCCTGGAAGAGTGGCAAAACTAGCCAATTCCAACATCAGATTTCTACATACCTGGGAGAGAGAGCAAACTTTCCCAGAAGTTTACTTCATGCTGCCCCAGGTGGATGACTTTCACAAACAGCTACTCAGTTAACTCACAGCAAAGTGCGAGTTACAAAGACTATGGCTAGAAAAGCCATACCATGTAATTTACTACACCAGAGAAGGAAAGTGGAGACAAATGAGACTGAGAGAGGTAGGAAAGAACATGGGTACAAAGGTATTGTTTGCCACACTCAATTATTTGGTCTTCATCCTGAAGACAACAGGAATCAGTCTGGGAATGTCAGCAAAGGCATACCATGCAACAGTATGGAGAAGACATCGAACAGAGGCATATCTGGAGAGAGAAGATCAAATGTGAGGCTGTCATAGAATTCGAAGGGCAAAAGTAAGATTGTGTAGTGGAGCAATAGCAATGGAGATAGGGTATAGAGAAATTGGCATTGAAGAAGTAGGTGACATTAATTTTAAAGAAGGAAAGAGATTGATGGCAACCCTAAAATGGAATAAGGATGAAGAAGAGTCAATGAGATTTCCAGACTAGGGCTTGTATATTTAAGTATTATTCTTTCTAATGAAGAGAGCATTCTCTATACTGAAGAGCAATTTCCCAAGTGGAGATCTTCTGTATGTGGTGAGGAAACATGGCTTAGAGAAACAAAGTATTTTGTCTATGGGTTGAAGGTTAGATCTGAAGTGTTGTGTCCAACTTGTCTGCTCCTAGATCATCTATTCTGGATACTACCATAGGTGCTGGAACAACCTGCTGCCCCAGTGCTATCGATATTTTGAGGAAGGATGCCATCATAATCCAGTAAGATGCTCAGTCAAAAGTAGCTCATGACAAACAGGTCAAAGCCACTGAAGAGATACCATGTTCATTCTGCTCCTACAGTCATCTTCTTGAGGGTTCAGTCTGACCCCACTCTCCCTTTCCCCTTCCTCCTTGCCCAGACATACTGGGTTGGTATAAGTATGGGAACCAGAACATAGCCCATGTTATCTTTCCCGCTGAGTCAGGGCAGAGGCCAGTCCAAGGGTCACCTATTTTTCCATCCCAATAGAAATCTTATTCCAGGAGGGTTGTGTCTCCTTCCAGACATGGAAACCTCAACACGGTTTCCAGATTTTAGTATCCTAGAGAACAGGTCAGAGATCTCCGTCATTTCTCACTAGGAAACTCCTTCTTCAGGCTCTGCATACCAATGTGGGCAGAGGTCTGTTAAACCACCCAGAAAAAGAATCCTTCCAAAGGTGTTGTTTCTCACATTCCCCAGAACAAGGAGGGTCACTTGCTTATGTCTATATAACTAAGTAAGGCATTCCTGGAAGTGACATAGTCATATGAATGATTGATGCTATTTTTAATTATTGACAGCTGGCTACTGACTTACATAGGCCTGGAGCTCAGGAAAAAGATGTGGACAGACATATAGTCCTTAGTGAGAACACCCAGAACAAAGTTGTTGGGTAAGAAGCTGTGGAAGCAGAGGGCATGTATTTAGGGAATACTCAGCATGGAAGGAGAAGGTGAAGAAGAGGAGAAAGCAGAAGAGGGAAAATGATTGCTCAGAGAAAGTTGTCCCAAGAGCCATTAGGGAGAGAATTTCAAGAAAGGCTTGGTTTAGATTGAGTGTCAAATGAACAGGAACTTCAGTCAGATAAGGGTTGAAAACATTTCTTTCACAGCTGAACTCAGGACACAAAATGGAGCCTCCATTTGTGTTCAAGGCAGCTCTCTGTGTGCAATGGCCCAAAATAAAGGCACATGTCAGAGAAAAACTTGAATGAGTGCATCATAAACATTTCATAGAAAAACCTAAGACAGGGAAGGGACTCTGAAACGAAGAATAAAGAAAACCATTGGAGAGGATAAAATGAAGTGTCAGGAGTTTGAGAATTACAGGCGATCAGAATTACCCTGAGGGGTGTGAGGAAGGGGAAGGAGGAGTGGGTTTAGGATTAGGCTTTTTCTTCTGTCCTTATCACTGCTAATCCTGATCTGGTCCATATTGGTCCTGAGATGAGGTGAGAGGGGCAAGGGCATGAGGTAAAAGGGTAGTTCTAGAAAAGAATGGACTATCATGGAAGCAAGGAAAGGAAAAGAGAGGCATAACCCAAATAATGTGGAAGGAACAAACAGAAATTCCTCAAAAGAAATAAAAGTATAAAATGCGTTTTGAAGTTAACAATTTAATCAGTACGTCAACATTTTAACTCCTTTGATTAAAAGTAAATAAATAGACTAAATTTACCTGTTGTTGTCAGGTGCCATGGAGTTGATTTTGACTACTTAGACACATCATAAGAGAAATTTAACCAACCACAATTATCTTGCACACACAAAAAAGAACTTGTCAGTAGAGTTTTATTGTTCTCAAGTATTTAAGGCTTTGTCTTTCTTTATATTGTTAAAAATAAGCAGTTAATTGAGTTCATTCAGTTAACCAGCTGATCATTTCCATTTCAGGGGAAAAACGTCTTTCAGACCAGTAATATTTCAAAATGTTTACCCCAAACCCCAGCTGTTTGGCTAGATTTTCCACTTTTTATTTATAATATTGGCATTGAACAGACATAGCTCTTGAGGCCTGGAATGGAAATGGAAGAAAAGTTGTTAAAATGTGAACAATGAGTTGAGGGTTATAGTAAAGATTATCCTACAATACCTTCTTCTGATACAGTGACTACTTTTAAAGAGTTTTATGCTTCATTGTATGATTTCTCTTAAGATCATAGAGGTAGACTATAGGCAGGCATAAGCATTATTTACCTTTTAAAGAAAAAGAAACTAGAGACTCAAGATATTACATGTTTGAAGAAATCCTAGGAACATTATAGGCAAGGCCATTAACAAAGTTTTATTTTTTTTTTCCCTTTCCCAAAATTCTGCTTCTGTGGCTCCATCCATTATACCACATGACCTCCACACTGTACAATTGTACAGAGCAACCTTTCCCTAGTGGCATACACCCTGTGGGTGCTCAGAGATTTTTGTTGAAGATGATAGTAATGATCATGATAATGAGCCTCATCTGGAATGAACAAATGGTAAGTAGCCAAAGGGAGCCAAATGAGAGAGAAGCGTTTGTGAAATTTTACTGTTAGTAATAATGGTGTAAGTGGAAAAGGGATAGGAAGACGTAAAAAAGAAGGAAAATGTTGAAGAGCAAGACTGTCTTCATTTCAGTTTAGTTAAACTTGGGTTTTTATGACATGGAAATAAATGGGAGAGTGTTTTAAAATTAGTTCTTAACAAAAGAGATACATAAAGACAAGGAAATGATGACAATTTTGACATAAAGCAACTGATAAAAATCCAAATAGAGAATACCCATTAAAACTGAGCATCTAGTATAACAACCAACAGATGTGAAAGCTCTTCACCCTCAGGTCATAAGGGAATGAATTAATGAATTCACTAGCAATTCTTTTTCCAGCAGCCACATAAGAAAATGAAGAGACAGCACTGGAGGAATAAAGTGCCCATGGCAAACAATTCACTTTGCATCTGACTGATGGCAGAATAAACCCCCAGATTTTATAATGTTGGCATGAAAACTTCAATGATACGCTTTGCTACTATCATCCACAAACTGATGCCCAGTGGGGAAATTGGCTTATGCACTTTGTGTCTAGTACAACATCATCTTTGTTTTCTACGACAGTTGACAATTTTTTCTATACTCACCCATTTTAGAACTAAAATCATTCAGGGTTGGAACTGATGTTCTACTTTAAGGGCAGCATAATGTGATCCAAATGTAGGACATGCCTGCTAGAGTTTTCTATTAAATTCTATTTCCCCATAAAACGTTTAATTGGTTGTACAACTTTGGACAAGTGACAAAGTCACTGGGTCTAAATTTCTTTTTCTTGTTTGATACATCTAGGCAATGAATCACTCGACAAATTACTTTAATGTAAAATGTTGCGAATTCCATCCATTCCTTGATCTTCTATCAAGGTGGAAATTACCACAGTGACATTCTTGATATCAGAAAAACTATAAGGACAGTATTCCCTGGGTGGTGTAAATGGTAATGCTCTTGTCTACTACCTTAAAGGTTGGTAGTTTGAGCCTGCCTACAGACTTCTCAGTAGAAAGGTCCAGAGATCTACTTCCAAACAATCAGCCATTGAAAACCCTATGGAACATAGTTCTACCCTGACACACATGGGGTTACATGTAGGGTTGCCATGAGTAAGAATCAACTTGACAGCAACTGCTTTTATAAGGACATCATGGCCTCAGCAGGCTAAGTTGGAGAAAGAGAAATACATTTGAAATGAGTGGTACTTACAGAGCTGGTTAGTTTAGGATATTATCTGGAGTGGTGCCATCTGTATCCTCTTTAGTTAGGAATGATTTCATGTTGCTAGATTCTTATCCTGGGTCAGTACTTCTTCAGAGCATGGATTGCAAGGATTTTTAATGGAAATTATGTTACAAAGGGGTCTGTGGTAACTGTGGTAAAAATTATGTTACAAAGGGGTCTGTGGTAATAACAATTTTGGGACCTTCTGCATTGCATAAAATCAAATAGAATTCTTTCCTAGAGAGATTTTCAAAGTCCTTGATGGGCTAATGTGAAATGGGAAACTTCATGAAGGAATTTCACAGTATTTTGTAGTTCCTAAACTTCTACAAACATGAAACACTTCTTTTCTTTTCATGCACAAGGGTTCAATTTTCTGAAGAACACTCTTTCAGAAACATTTTTGGTAAAGATTCTTGGCAAGTTGAGGTTTACTCCAGAGGAGTACCTGAGGGATCCCTTTGATGTGGAATCCTGGCACTTATCTTAGGCCCATCTTTAATAAGCCCTGAATTTACAGATAACTCTTGGGGCAAGACCAGCTTCCAGAATTCATAAGTTGGCCTTCAACCTAAATGTTTTTTCATCTTTATTTGCTTTCCTCACTTCCTGAGCAAGAGTTAGTTCAATTTTGGTGGAAAAAAAATAGTTGTGAGATGTGTAACCTATTTATACATTATTCCTTGTGGTGTTACTAGTTCATATTCCTTCCTATTCACACAGAATTTCAGAAAATATTTGATCATCAATCTCTTTATCATAAAATTCATGAACTTTATAACTCAAGTTTATTGAAAGTCAGAAAGTCTCCATTGATGTATCTGGTTAATTTCCACATATTCAATCACATTAAAAATCCATCACAGCCCATGTAATTCAATGTATAGAGACTCAAATTTCCAGTCTTCCTGAAAGAGAATCAACATTTGAGAATTGACCAAATGATGTATAATACATCTTTATAATATTTAAAGTTCTTTAATGATGCATAACTCAATTCAAAGACAGGCAAATACACATTTAAAGATTTTCATTTATTTAGGTTTTTCATTATCTTCCCCTGGAACATAAAAAGGATTTAAATAAGGACTTCCAATAAGATGGAGGAATAGGCAGACAAGCAGCACAGACCCTCTTCAACAAAGAAAAGAAAAACCAAGTGACAGAGATACAGAAGATAATCCCGGAGTCCTGAGCTTTGAAAGGAACAATACAGAAGTGGATTAGGCACCAACTAGTAGAAAAACCTGAATGAAAACAGTGAGTACAGAGATGATCGGAGCTGTGGACTGTCAGCTACCCTGACGGGACCAACAGCCCGAATATTTCCAAGAGGTGTTGAGACCTGAGAATTGATCTAAAGATTAGCCCTGGTCACCAAGGGCTGCAGGGATGACTGCGCTGATGGCCTATGACTAGGAAGGGAAACAGCAAGGAGGGAGAAAACCTGAGCTATTGACTTTCTGCTGTCCGGAGGGTGCAGCCATTTTGATTGTTTACACATGGCAGCCATTTAGGATATTTAAAGTGATCGAGGGCACAGCCATTTTGAATTATTACAAGCGGGGAGCATTTTGGATATTTAAATGACTGAGGGCATAGCCATTTTGAACCTTTACAAGTGGCAACCATTTTGGATTTTAAAGTGACAGCATCCTCATTTGATTTCAGGGACCTAAGAATAGGCTCTGTTTGCCAAGGTCAGCAGGAACATACAAGAGGCTGACAACAGGAAAGGAGACAGGTGGTGAGTTTATAAGTGCTGTCAACTAGTGAATAGAAGAGCACAGCACAGTACCCTGCTTGCATAGATAACATACAAACAAAACAAAGAAAATGAAAATAGTGGGCAAGTCACTCCAACATACAATCACCAATTAAATATAAACACAAAAATGTCAGAATGCCTTGGAGACAACACAGCAAGCATCACAGTCCACACAATGAAGCAAGATAAAGCAGGAGAAACAAGGGATCAAGGTACAGACCCAAAACATATCCTTGAGGAAGACACAGCATTGGAACTCCCTGATAAGAAATTCAAAAGAATTATGTTTAGGTATCTTCAATGAATTGAGAGACAGATCAAGGAAAACACAGGAAAAACCCTAGAACAATTTCAAAAGACAATACAAGAACAAAATAACCAAATAAATGAAAAATTAGAGATGATACAAAATCTACAGATGGAAATCCAGAAGATTAGTACTAAATTTTCAGAAATAGATAAGACATTGAATGGGCAAAGGAGCAGAATTGAATCAATGGAAGACAGAATTGGTGAGACTGAAGACAAATACCTGAACACTTCTTTGGAAAGGGATCAATAAGAAAAAAGATCAAGACAAAATGAAGAAAGCCTAAGGTTCATGTGGGACACCATCAAAAGGAATAACCTACATGTAATCAGAATTCCTGAACAGGAAGAGATAAAACCGCAGAGAAAATTGTCCAGATTTGTTGGAAGAGAAATTTCCTGGTATGATGAAAGATGAGAATATATCCATTTAGGAAGTCCAATGAACCCCAAACATGATAGAACCCAAAAGAAAATCACCAAGACATATCATCATAAAACTCACCAAAACCAAAGACAAAGAAAGAATCCTGAAAGCAGCATGGGAAAAACAAAACGTTACCTACAAGGGACAACCAATAAGAATAAGCTCAGATTTCTCAACAGAAACCATGCAGGTGAGAAGGCAATGGGATGGTATATATAAAACCCTGAAAGAGAAAAATTTCCAACCAACAATTATGTACCCAGCAAAATCATTCCTGAAATACGATGGTGAAATTAGGACATTTCGAGATAAGCAGAAATTAAGGGAATTTGTTAAAACCAGACCAACCTTACAAAGATGATAAATGGAGTCCTTTGGACAGAGAAGCAACAACAGCCAACAACAATTGACCATTAACACACATGATGATACAATCCAGAAACCAACCCAGCTATGGAAGTATCCAAAGTAAAGAAGCCTACAAGATTGTAAAGAGGGAACCAGAGACATCAATTGAGAAATGAGGACAACTACAAATCAAAAAGAAGGAAAAAACTGTGTCATTACAGAACTTTTAGATGGCAGAGAAGTCCAGAGAACTACAAAATAGAACAGACTGTTCTAAATTTGGGAAGAAAACTATAAATCACAGGGTAACCTCAAAGAAAAATGATAAACCTTCACATCAGAAAAGAAGACTAGCATAAATATTCGGCAAATATTAAAACAATAGCAATGAAGGAAGTGATAACATAATTCATAAGTAAAATGAGCTCAGCATAGAAAATTATGTGGAAAAAAAAATTGACACCATGAAAAAGCACATAACAAAAATGGCAGCAACAAATTCATGTTTGCAGAAAATTACATATCTGGCAAGGGACTTATCTCCAAGATTTATAATGGAAGAACGGATGACCAAACTATGGTACATACACATAATGTACTGCTATGCAGCACTAAGGAAACCCAAGGAGGGGTCACTATGAGTTGGGTCCGACTTGATGGCACATAACAACAACAACAATGCAGCACTAAAGAATAAAGTAGAGTTTGCAAAACACCTCATAATGTGGATGAACTTGGAGGACATTATGCTGAGTGAAATAAGTCAATCACAAAAAGACAAATATAGTACTAGTTTGTTGTTGTGGAGGGCCAACGAAAGGTTTATATATGGAGGGAAACTTTCTTTGTTGGTTGCCAGGGGTGGGAGGGAAGGAGAGGAAACACTGAAGAAAAAAAAAATGCATTGACCCATATCACTTTAGTTTTGTGTATTTCACTGTACATAAACTATATTTCAATAAAATGCGTTGAAAAAAAAAAAAAGAAAAAGATTTAAATAAAGTAAAGCAGAATTCATACTAAAGGATTAACCTTTTACTACCTAGATTGTGTTCCTCAGCCACCAGGCAGTGAAGACTCTCTTATGTATGTGGCCAAGAGGAATTTAATGTCTTTTTTTTTTTTTTAACCTGCAAATACACAAGAAAACAATTTCTAGATTGAAAAGTAGCAAAGTGATTTTATCAAGATACTGTACTTACTATACATTTGGGAAACATCTCTTATTATTTTTCAAATATACATTCAGCTTGATGGCTCCCTTAGTAAGTTTTGCTCAGCATATTTCCAATCATTTTAAAAATCTTCATATAGGTCCTAAGAAATCCTGGCTGGCTGAGATTCATTTAATTTCAGTTTATCAGAAGATTGCTAGCTGAGAGCTACTTTTATTCAAATGTGTAATGCGTTTTTCTACTCTGTCAAATGCAAGTTTATTAACTTAAAAAACAAAACACTAAAGTAGGGGACAAAAGTACAAAAGCAGTTCACAGTTGTTGGAATTCCAGCTTGTCATACAGTACCAATGCTATATTGACTCGATCAGATATAGATGTACCCATGCAGAATGCTCTGCCCTGATAAAATAAAATAAAGTAAATGTGGGCAAATGGCAGGAGAGGCATGGCTGGCTTAACATTTGAGACAACAGAATGGGAGACTAAAAAATTATGATTAAAAAGTGAATGCACCATTTCCCTATTTTTAAATTTCTTTCCCCACTTAACCTGGCAGATACATTTTCTTTTTCAAACCTGAAACATACTTGAAATGTTAAATTCAGCAATTCTCACATCCTTTGTCTCAGGACCATTTTGCATTCTTGAAAATTGTCAGGAACCCAAAGAGCTTTGTTTTATGTGAATGACATGTATCAACATTTACAGTGTCAGAAATTAAAACTGAGTGATTTTTAAAACACATGAATGTACAAGAATGCACCTACTCCTCACATATCTATTACCACACATTTCTTACTTATGACAATAGAAAAAATCTACTGTCCAATTATTTTGCACATTAACAATGTGCGTCTGGCAGTAATAAATGTCAAGGTACAAGGTGAGAGTAACACTGGCTGTGATGGTTAAGGTTACGTTTTAACGTTGCTAAGCCATGATTCTTAGTGGTTTGGCAGTTATGTAATGATGTAATTTGGCATTTATGTAATGATGAGATTTGGCAGTTATCCAATTATGCAATTTGGCAATTGTATAATGATGTAGTCATCCTCCATTTTGCAGAACATCAATTTTTGCATAATGAATTGGTCCTTGGAACCTAACCATGGCAATAAGTCAGGAGTGGGTATACACAAGTACAAATTTTGTTAGCAGACAGAGTGATGACAACATTCATATCATGTTGCCTTTGGACAACTCCACTGTACACCTGTAGGAGAATGAAAGTGAAACAGGCAAACAAAAGTTTTAATACTCTGAAAATACCTTATGGATCCTCAGAAGGAATCAGGGATCCCCAAGGAACCCTGGAGTACATTTTAGAACCACTGTATTAAATTATTCATTAATTTAATAAATATTAGCAGAGTCTGCTCTCTACCAGGCACTGAGACAAATACTATAGATATATGGTGAACAACACAAGGCCTTTGACTTCTTGATGCTTTTATTGTTCAAATAAAATGCAATCTTTAACCTTAAAAATAAGTTTCTTAGGAATAGAAATAATATTTTACTCATATTATATTCTCTGTGGTCATACATAGTAAATGCTAAATTACTAAATGCATTATAAATAACTGTGAGGTTCCAAGGCTATTCTTACCAGCAGCACAAAAACTACTGTTTTTATCTCTGAATCTGTAATGACACATTTTATCTGAAAACATGTGAAGATACAACATTTTAGACATGGATAAATCATTATTTTCTATTATTCTATTGCATTTTCATAGTTAAGTAGAGTGAGAGGAAAACTAGAATAGAAATTTCCAAATCCAGTGTTACAAAGAGACAGAAAAATAAATTGATTTTTATTCAAATGTGTAGTATTATTATCTGAATGCTAAAAATTCATGGTATGTGACACAGACATCCTCTTGAGCTCAGCCATACTTGGGTTCAAACTGTGGAAACTTGAAAACTTGTTTTACTTCTCCTAGCCAGTTTCTTCTTTCTTAAAACAAACAAACAAACAAAAAAAAAAAAAAATTAAGGGAAAAATTGGTTATTATGAGAGCCGAATTAGATTTAAAAAAACAAACCAACTCACTGTCATTGAGTCAATTCCGACTCATCGTGACCCCTTTTGTGTTTCTGAGGCAGTAAATCTTTACAGATGTAGATTGCCAGTCTTTCTTCCCAGGAGTGTCTGGTGGGTTTGAACTGCCAAACTTCCAGGTTAGTAGTCAAATGTCTTAGGCACAATGCCTCCAGAGCTCCTTCCAAATTAGATAATGGATATATGTAGCTTAGAATTTTTAATAGATGATACAGATATTCATTACAATTGTTAATTTTAATCCTAACAATGATTAGCATAAGGAATTCTTATTCGTATTTACAGAGAGAAAATAACTCAAAGGATATGGGGGAGAAACAATGAGTGAAGTCCCAAATTCCTGGATGAATTTTAAAAAAGGAGATGAGATTGAGGATATTATCAGAATGGGCTCTGATGACAATGACAAGAGGCAGAGGACGTATAGACAATGTGCCACAGAGGGAAAGGTTTCTTTTTCTTGTTTTTGCAGAAAGGCAGAGGTGAAATTATTTTTAAAAAGATATATAGAGACCTAACCTCTGTTGGCTTAGTGCCTAAGGCTTTTGACTGCTAACCAGAAGGCTAGTGGTTCAAGTCCGCCAGCCAGTCCTCGGAAGCAAGGTTGGATAATCTACTTCCATAGAGATGTTGTTGTTGTTGTTGTTGTGTGCCGTCGAATCGGCCCAACTCATAGCGACCCCTCCTTGGGTTTCCGAAGCAGTATCACTACGGAAGTAGGATTGCCCAACCTTCCTTCTGAGGAGTGGCTGGTGGGTTTGAACCGCCAGCCTTCTGGTTAGCAGTCAAGTGCTTTAGCCACTATGCTGCCAGAGCTCCTTGAGATATCACCTCAGAAAACCAAGGAGGGGTCAACTATGAGTAGGATCTGACTCGATGGCAGTGAGTTTGGTTTGATTTTGGTAAGAGATTAAAAGATCATTTCATGATTTGTTTGGAATGTAATGAGAAGCCTTCTTTCATATTTCATAGATTTGTGGTTATTCTCATGGTCAGTTATTCCAAAATTTTTCTAGGTAACAATTACTAATCTATAACAATTACTGATCTATCTATCTATCTGTCATCTATCTTTCTGACTATTGTATCTGGAAGGTAGACCTGGTGACTCAGTGTCTAAGGCATTTGACTGCTGACCAGAAGTATGGCAGTTCAAACCTACCAGCCACTCTGCAGAAGGAAGATGGAGCAATCTACTTCCTTAAAAATTTACTGCCATGGAAACCCAGTGGGTTGCTATGAGTTGGAATCGACTGGATAGCAATGGGTTTGATTTTTATTTTTTGCGGAGGTACTGTTTCTGGAACAAGAAAAAGGGACTAGAATCTTACTGGTTTTAAGTGAAAAAATAAATCATATTAAAGGTAATATATCTTCTTTACAAACATTTCCATTTTATTAGTTTTTATTTAGTAATGAAAATTTATTTTTTTCCTTCCTTCTGTAATGTATAAACAGGAGCTCTGGTAGCGTAGTGCCTAAGGTACTTGACTGCTAACCAGAAGCCTGGCTGTTCAAACCCACCAGCCACTCCTGGAAGGACGATGGAAGCAATTTACTTCTGTAGTTATCCTGCCTCCGAAACCCATGGAGGGGTCGCTATGAGTCGGGTCCGACTCGACACACATAACAACAACAACAACATAATGTATAAACAGCCAAATGTCCAAGACAAATGAATATTGTAGCAGCTTTCTTGAGACATCATTCACATGAAGATACATTGATTTGATCAAAAAGAAAATAACAGTTCACCACACATAACTTCTATTTTAATAACTGTCATTTCCATAGATGTCTTTACAAAAGTTGGTTTTAGGAATACTTTATTGTTTAAAGTAGCTTTTTCTTTCATTTTCAATGAAACTAAATCTCTGAGAAAGACCTCTAACTGTTATTGCAAATGTTTTGTTGTTGTTGTTATGTGCCATCGAGTTGGACTGGACTCATAGCGACCCCTCCTTGGGTTTCCATGGCAGTATTACTAGGGAATCATTGCGAATAGTCAACTTAAAATTAACTTTGGCGTGGATAAAGATCCAGTGCTAAAATAGAGAAAGTTAATGTTCAAAGAGAGAAAAAATTTAAGACCAATGTAAACTATAGCCAAATTATCTAAACTATTTATTACATGTAGAGTTACTGTAGAAAAAAAAAATAGTTATTGAACTTAACTATTTTATCCTGGTTGAAGAATTCAGGAATGCATGTGATTATAATTGTCCTTACCCAAGAGCTGACCAGTTGGATGGTTAGTAAAACTCAGAGTTGTTTGTGAATTGGTCTTGCCTCCTTAAATTCAGTTCTACTATTGGTTCTGAATAAAATTCTTTTGCCAACTCAACAGATTACTCTGTAGGCACTACACTTTCAATTTTTTATGTGATATTGAAATTGAAAGCCCCAATTTGTCATGCCAGAAGGAGTTCAGTATTTAATGAAAGAGTAGAGTTTACTGCACCAAAATGCCTAAAAGCAGGAAGAATAATGAAGTGTTAGGGGAAATGAACTCTGTCTTATGGTCAGTGTATGCCTACAAATCATTGTACCTGATTTTTAGTTAAATTTTTCCTTGTTTGTTCTGATGATAGTACTACATTGATTCATTATTATTGTGTTGGTAACAGGACAAGACAGATGTTTTGCATATTTATGTGAAGCAGAAAAATGCTTTTTTTTCTACTCTGTATCAAGTTACCAAATGTATTTAAGACTCTAGATATTGCTACCATATTCTGGTCAAGTAACAATTAATCATGACTTGCCTAGAATGCTGTGATAACCAGGAACATTTAACCCAATTAATTTGAAAATTTAGATGAATTGGAAAAATTTACTGATAATTGCAGTTCAACAAAACTAAGACAAAAAGAAATAGAAAATCTTTGTAGTCTTATATTTATCTATGAAATTGAATTCACTATTAAAATCTTCCTATAAAGATAACCTCCAGGCCTAGGTGACATAGCAGTTATTACTTCCAAACATTTAAGGAATAAATAGCACAAACTTACACAAATCTCCCAGAAAATAGAAGACATATGAAGTTATCACTTCCCTACTAACTTTATGCAATACCATAACCCTGATGCTGAAGAAAATTGTGAGGCAATTTTTGTTATGAACATAGACACACACATAAAAAAAAAGCCTAAACTAAATATTAGAAAATTAATTCCATGTAGTAATATGCAAAAAAAGATCATTACAATCATGTTGGGTCAATTCCAGGAATACATCATTGGCTAACACTTGAAAATCAACTTTTATAATTCATCATTAACTGAATAAAGAAGAAAAACCATATGATTAATTAATGAGATACAGAAAAGGTATTTAACAACACCTGAAATTTCTTTATGATAAAAATTCTTAGGAAATCATTATCAGAGGAACTAGAAAAGAACTTCCTTAATCTGACAAAGAATATCTATAAAAATTCTATGTTGTTGTTATTGTTGTTATGTGCCATCAAGTTGGCCCTGACTCATAGCGACCCCTCCTTGGGTTTCCGAGGCAGCATCACTACGGAAGTAGATTGCCCAATCTTCTTTCCGAGGAGTGGCTAGTGGGTTTGAACCACCAGCCTTCTAGTTAGCAGTCAAGTGTCTTAGGCTAAATAGTGAAATATTAATGGTTTTCCCCTTGAGTACAAGAATAAAACAAGGAATGCCACTATCACCACTTCAATTCAGCATTGCATGGGAACTCTTTATCGGTTCAATAAGATGAGAAAACATATTAAAAGATGTAATATTGGAAAGACTTAATCCTATAATTGCTTATCTAAAAAGTAAAAAATTCTATATACAAGCTATTAGAATTAATAAACAATTTTAGCAAGTTTATTAGATACAAGGTCAGTAATTTCATATCTATACAAAAGCAACAAATAAGTAAAAAATTATATAGAAAAAATATATTTTATAATAGCATAAAAACATTTAATACCTAGAAATAAATCAATAAAATATGCACACACAAAAAATCTTGCTTTCATAGATTTCTCTAGGCAGAAATCTAAAAAACATTATCTAGAGAAATCAAGGAAGACCTACATAAATAACTTGAAAATGTGTTTAAAATATCAGTTTTCTCCTAACTTATCCTTAAACACAATCCCAATAAAGATTCCAGAAAACTTATTTTTGGGGAAATGGATAATTGAGTTTAACATACATAAAAATTCAAAAGACCCCAAACTGTAAGGACAATCTTGAAGAAGAATGAAGTTGGAATTGAAAAAATAATTTAAAAAAAAAAAAAAAAAAACTGTCATTGAGTCAGACCTGACTCATAGCAACTCCTCCTTGAGTTTCCAACGTGATATCACTACAAATGTAGATTGCCCAATCTTCCGTCTGAGGAGTGTCTGGTAGATTTGAACCACTAGCCTTCTAGTTAGCAATCAAATGCCTTAGACACTATGGCACCAGAATCCCCTAAAGTTGGAATACTCACTACTAGGTTAGATCTCAAGACAAAGCAATCACAATCAAAGCAGTGTGAAATCCATGAGGAAATGCTCACACTCATTATCCATTAGACAGTTGCAAATCAAAACAACAATGAGATATCATTTCACCCCAGTAATAATAGCAAAGTTCAACAGGACAGAAAATAACAAGTGCTGGCAAGGCTGTGGAGAGATTGGAACCCTAATACACTGCTGGTAGGACTGCAAAATGGTACAACCATTGTGGAAAATGGTATGGTGTGTCCTTAAAAACTGAAAATAGAAATGCCATTTGATCCAGCAATTCCATTACTAGGAAAATACAGTAAAGAGGTGAGAAACAGAATGGGAACAGATATATGCATGTCCATGTTCATTGCACCACAATTCACTATAGCAAAGAAATGGAAACTACCTAAATGTCCTTCAACAGATGACTGGATAATCAAACTATGGTGCATTCACACAATGGGATACTATGCAACTTTAAAGAATACTGAAGAATACATGAATCATCTCTCAACATGGATGGATTTAGAGGACATTATACCGAGTGAAATAAGTCAATCACTGAAGGACAAATATTGCATGAGCCCACTATTGTAAAAAGTCAAGGAAAGTTTATTCTAGAGAGGAAACTCACTTTGTTGGTTACTGGGGATGGGAAGGCAGGGGAGGGAAACATCTCAGACTATTTGGGGGGTCACATATCAATTTGGGTGAGGGGATGAATGATATGGAAAGAGTCTGTGAGCAGCATAGTGACACTGGGGACAGGGAAGACACTGAAAGAAACCCAAAAGACAACAGACGGAAGTACTATTATAGGCACAACACTGCAATATCACTAGCACCAATACCAGGCTACAAATTAAAGCATGGACAGGTGAGAAGAGCAGGTGGGGGTATGAGAACAGAAATACATTCTAGAACAAGGATAGATCTAGCTGAAGATAATCTTACATATGCACTTGTGCTACAAATTTAGCCACATACATTACAGAAGCAACAGAAAACAGAGTTGGAGTAACTTCTTAGAGACAACTAAACATCTTGTGAGAAAATTAACAAGCCTGGGGGCTTGAGACCATAGTCTTGGGGGACAACATGCTCAATTGGCACACATAGTTCATAAATATTTTGTTCTACAACCTAATTTGGTGAGTAGCAACTGGGGTCTTAAAAGCTTTTGAGCAGCCATCTAAGATGCAACTACTCGTCTCCTCTCGGCTGGCACAAAGAAGAGTAAAGAAAATCAGTCATCTGGAAACAATTAGTTCAATGATAAGATGGACCACAAGGACCTCATCCTCCATGGCCCAAGACCAGAAGAACCAGATGGTGCCCAGCTACAAATGCCAACCACCAGGAAGGGATCAAACCTAGAGATTCTGGGTAGAGTGGGAGGAAAAATGTGGAACCAAATTCAAAAACACAAAAATGACCAGAATTACTGGTTAGAAAGAGACTGGTGGAATCCCCAAGACTATGGCCCTGGCTTACTCTTTGGGCCTAGAAATGAACTCACTTACATGGATTGGCTCTCAGCCCAACAGTAGAAAGACCTATATACAGAACACCTACCCCAGGTCGACATACCCACCTACTCTAGGGAGATGCACCCCTTGAATCAAGCAGCCATGAGACACCAGAGGGGTAACACTTACAAAGAGAGAAGGCTGGACAGACAGGAATGTGTGGATGAGAGGGGCACATGGAAGGGATAGTCATAGGGAGGAGGGGGGTAGAGTATTTTATGGTTGGGGATGTAATTGGGGCAGTGAAATCATATGTACATGAACTGTTAGATGTAAAAGAAGTTTGCTATGTAAATTTGCACCAAAAACACAATAAATAATAATAATAATAATAAAAGTGTGAAATAACTTCAAGAATAGAAAAGTAAAGCAAAAGAACAGAATAGAGTCCAGAAATAGACTCACAAATTGATGGTAACTTAATTTACAGCAAAGGAGTTATTATAACACAAGCATACCTCAGAGATATTGCAAGTTCAGTTCCAGACCACTAATAAAGGAAATATCACAATAAAGTGAATCACATGAATTTTTTGGTTTCCCAATGCATATGAAACTTATGCTTATGGTATACAGTACTCATTAAGTGTGCAATAGTATTATGGAAAAGTTTGAAATATTGTGAGAATTATCAAAATGTGACACTGAGACATGAAGTGAGCACATTATATTGGAAAAATGGCATTGATAGATTTGTTCAATGCTGGTTGTTACAAACCTTCAATTTGTAAAAAGTATCCATCAGCAAAGCACAATAAAATGAAGCATGATAAAAAGAGGTGCATGCCTGTGCAGTAGGGAAAAGATGGTCTTTTGAATAAGTGATTCTGGACTTGGCACAGAAGTTAAGCTCTCGGTTGCTAAACAAATGGTTTGCAGTCCATTCTAACAGTTGCTCCTCAGCAGAAAGATGTAACAGTCTGCTTCCATAAAGATTATACAGCCTTGGAAATCCTATGGAACAGTTCTACTCTGTCTTATAATGGATTCCACTTGATGGCAGTGTTTTTTTTTTTTTTTTGGTTGTTGTTGTTGTTTTATTTTAATCTCATATCATGTACAAAAGCCAGTTTCACATGAGCTGTAGACCTACATATGAATGTTAAAAAATGCAGTTTCAACTTTCATAGCCACCAAGGAAATGCAAATTAAAACCGTAATTGAAATACCACTTACTGGGAATCTAATGGCCTACGCATACAATACTGCAGAGAGTATAACTGCACTTTCACTTCAGAATACTTTGGCTACTGTTAGAGAACAGTATTGACTATATGTGTCCTATGGACTAGCGATTCCACTCATAGATATGTACCCAACAGTATTGCATAGGCATACACACCAAAAGATATTTACAAGAGTATTAATGTTGTTGTTTGTTGTTGTTATGTGCCATCGAGTTGGACCCGACTCATAGCGACCCCTCCGTGGGTTGCCGAGGCTTAGCAGCATTATTTGCAATAGTCCCAAATAGAAATTGAAAAAAAAAAAAAAATCTATTCACCAACAGTTTAATGCATAAGTAAACTATGATAGGATTACATACTATGCAGATAGAAGAATAAATGAACTATTGTTACACAAAACAATATTGATTAATCTCAGTGAAAATGTTGAACACAAAGAATATATATTGTATAATTTATATAAAATTCAAGAACGGGAAAAATGAATCTGTAGTGATAGAGGTCAGAATAATGGTTACGTTTGGGAGCTAATCACTATCAGAAACCATGAGAGAGGTGTCTGTGGTGCTTGTTACATTTATTTATTGCATGGCTTAAACAACAGAAATTTATTCTCCCTCACTTTGGAAGGCCCTGTTCCCTCCTGGGGCGATAGGACAGGATCCATTCCTAGCCTCTTTCAGCTTCTGTTGGGCTACCCTGGAATCCTGGGACATATAACTTTAATCTCTGCTTTTATTGTCACATTGCCTTCTTTTCTGTGTAAATCTTTGTGTGCCTGTTTTATTTATTTATTTTTAATTATTCTTTGGGTGAAAGTTTACAGAGAAAATTTGTTTCCAGTTCAACAGTTCATGCACATTTTGTTTCATGACATTGGTTGCAATCCCCAGTGCTTGTTGTATATTATATCTTGATGTTGGTGATGGTAAAGCAGGTGTGCTGACTCTGTGAAAGTGAATCAAGCAGTGCACTTAATATTTTTGTGCTTTACAGTATGAATGCTATATTTCAATGAAAATGTGCTTGAAATACACTCTTTACTCTTCCATCTGTGTCTTAAATTGAGGAATTTTAAGAAGTTGTTTACCCTCGTAGGATAGCATGAGCTATCCTGCATGCCTAGCTCCAAGGACAAAGATCTGGTGATATGAAATCAAGTCAAGTCTGTTTGTTTTTGTTCCTCCCAAGAGAGCATTTTTCCCCTTTTGGATACTATCTAATAATGTTTTGATTTCTCATAAGTGTGCTCTCTATCTTGTTTTCTAAATATTTCTTATTATTTGAAAAATTTGATATCAAAGTAGAATTTGGAAAAATTCAAACAACATTTAAACAGTACAGAAATTTGAAAGAGGCAAAACTTTCTCTTTGCAAACACCTACTCTTGTTCCTACTCTACCTCTCCTCAGTAGCTGAACACTTAATGATTTGTTGTGTGTCCTTCTTAGCTCATGAACTAATATTTTTACTATGTATACAGGCATCTAACCACATGTACACTTGGGGTGGCAATTGCCTGAAACATAAATGCAAGTCTACTTACAATAAAGTCTCTTGCATTCTACTTTAATTTTACTTTTTTAAATATATGTAATATATGTTGTTCTTATTATGTATGATGTGGTCAACAGAGTCCTTCAAGTGAAAAGGATTAGTCTATGGTACTATCCTAGCTCATATTTAAATGCATGTAATTGTATTTAATTGATAAAATCTATCAGGTTCTTATGCACTTTCTAAAATAATACAGGGTTATTGTCTATAGTTCCATTTGGATCTCTTCTAGTAAACTGGTTACCAGTAAGAGACCATGCAGTATATGGCTAATTTACCTTAAAATAGACTTTGTATTTACAGTATATGTGTTGAAAAGCCCAAATGTAGATATGGCTTGAAATCCTTTTCTTCAAGCACCACGATATGGGGTCAAAATTTTTACTAATAGCAGGTCTGTATAGTTTGCTTCTTTTCCCTATGCTTGCTATAGTGGAGCAGAAAGGCAACTTCATCCAAATCAATATTCTATTGCCCACTACACCAGCATTGTCCAGTCTTGGCTGAACTTAAATTATTTTGCTCCTATTTATTACTTGACATTCCAAATATCAGAGACCTCAACAGATTCAGGACTAGAAGTAATTATTCTTTACCCATAAGTATAAAGCAAGCATTTCAAGTGCTATTTGCTTGTCTTCTTGACCCTTTCGTCAAACTAGAATGGCTTTGTATAAACAAACTCTAAATTGTAAAATATATTACTTAAGAAACAGTCCTTACAAGTATTTGCTCATTCAGCTGTCACTAGACAGGAAGAACATGTAGACTGAAATACTTTTGAAAAACAATGTTTCAAAAGATTTACTCAGACATAAAGTTAAAGCATGCCATGCATCCCCCCCTCCCAGGGGCTTAAAGTGCCATGAACCACTACCCAACAAAAAATGAAATGGAAAATGTCCTTCCTGAAAGGCTGACATTTTACTTTTTTTAGGAAATAAATGAGAAGATGTCACTAAAACTGCCAATAGCACTATTCAAATTGAGACATCTACCTCAGCAAGAAACGAAGGTGCCATTTCTTTGATAGTTTCAAGTCTCGGAACAAACATTGGTCTTAAACCGGTAGTTATTCTATTACTTCTGGATTTAGTGCTTTCAGGGAAGAGGAATTGTCCTGCAACAAAGAGGGGGTCTTAAAGTGAAAGTCACAATGTATTGATAACTGTGCTTACAGACAATGTGTAAAAATGTTTTGAATGCATAAGTTTTTTAATATCCTTGGGTGTTTTGTCTTTCTGCTCAATCTCTATCTGCATTATATTCAGCCTAATGTCAAGTCACTTGAACAGAATTGGATCAGGCAGATTGGGCTGTTCATTTCCATCTGTTATAAACAGACACATTCATTTTATGCTGCAAACATAGGCTACGTTTTCCTCTTCTGTTCCCTTTGGATCCTTGTGATTGCTGAAGGTGAGCTGATTTCAGTGACAGGGGAAGAAATGCCAACACCCTGACTACTCTGAAAACTGCCATTCATTTTGAGAAAATAACTCTCTGCCTGTTGGCTGGAGATCTGGCTGCTTGTCATGTTAGACCATGTGGCGTCTGCTGCTGAGTCCAGCTGTACAGCCAGGATCAGTGCCCTAAGGACTGAGCACAAAAATGCTGTGATCCCTGGTGGTGACAGGGTCTGTGCTAACAAGCCTCTAGACATTCAAGATGAAATGTCATCACCCCAGCACAGCTATCACAGACAGAAGAAACAAAGCATCTAAAGACCTTTAATAGCATCAGAGTCTGGGAAATAAGTGAAGCATCCCAGGTACAGTTCCCCATTCTATGGAGTTGGTGTCAATTCTGTGAGCCACTGTGACCCTTTCTTCATCACCTTTATCCTCACTACTCAAAGATGAAAAAATAATGTGTAATAACAGGTTCTCCCATGATTGAGCTGAAAGCATTTTTAGATCTTATTGTTACTTGTCATCCATAACTCAATATAATTATTAAATGTCTATTGTGCACAAATCGCTCTGCTAGGGGTGAAAGTAGACAAAGAAACTAACAGTGAGCTTCCCTACTTTTATAGATTAACAGGTAACAATCATTTCATTTTTTATTTCAGGTCCCCAGTACTTCTGAGCTGGTCAGATTCATGAATCTCAGTCTTCTTGAGGTTCTTTCATCTTTCTGTAGTATTCTCAAAGTTCTGTAGGGTTTATGATGATGGTGTTGTTTTTAACTGCTGTCGAGTCATCTCCAACTCATTGTGACCTTATGCACAGCAGAACAAAACACTGCCCAGTCCTACACCAGCTCCATGATTCTTGCTATACTTGACCCATTGCTGCAGCCACTGTGTCAATCCATCTTGTCGAGGGCTGTCCTGTCCCACGGGACAGTCAACCTAGGACCTGGAGGAGGGGGTGGAAATGGAAGGGACAAGAGACGCGAAGAATGGAGACAAGTCGAAAGCCC
>NW_006921617.1:2582595-2583599 GCF_000298275.1 Orycteropus afer afer
CATGGGAATAAATATGAACCCTTTCACACATACAGTACTGTGTTGTCAGTGAAGGCAAGCATGGGTATATGGGTGGATAGATGGGTGGACAGGCTGAACAATGAGTTATGTCTATGAAATGGGGAGTCTATCCAAGAACATATAGTGTTGGCAGACAATGGTCCTATGTTTTTATGAATGATCAGAATTCCCAGATGTATAGTAGAGTTGACAAGGGGAAGGTTGTGGTGACTGCTTGGTCACAGCCAGCTACCCAGAGGGATGGAGTAGTTGAACATGTGGTCTTGGGACCATAGTCGCAGGGGACATCAAGCTCAATTGGCATAACATACTATACAAAAAATTGTTCCACCTCCTACTTTGGAGAGTAGTGACTGGGATCTTAAAAGCTAGCAAGCTGCCATCTAGATGCAACGATGAGTCTCTCCTCGTCAAGAGCAAAAAAGAATGAAGAAAACCAAAATTCATGGGAACAATTAGTCCTAGCAACTGGAACACCATCCCATCTGCAGTCTATACGACTATGAGACCAGTAGAACTAGATGGTGCCCAGCTACCACTGTCATCCACTTGGAAGGGGATCTATGTAGAAGATCCTTCCTTGATGGAGAGGAAGAACAATGTGGAACAAAACTTAAAATCATTTGGAATAAAAAAAGGGGGGGGGCAGTTTTGCTTGTCCAATAGAGCCTGGTGGAACTACTGAGACTATGGTCCCTAGCTGCCCTTCAGGTCTGGAATTGAACCCACACCTGTGGTTACCAGACAAACAAAATGAAAGCATATGAGTTAAACATTTACCACAAGTAGATACACTCCTTGGAGAGAACAATCCTGGGAGAAGGAAGGGTTGCTTATGCACAAGGAGATAGCTCATTGGGCAGGAGTGTATGCAGGAATGGACACTGGGAAGAGGTAACTATGGAGAGGAAGTGGGAGGGGAGCTGTTGCATTGTGGTAGACTGTGGTCAATGACATGAGACAAAGCATATGTGAACTGCTGT
>NW_006921617.1:2584233-2587728 GCF_000298275.1 Orycteropus afer afer
AGGTATTGATTGGTTACAGGTGATATGTTTACTTTTCATACATGCACTTTTCTAGTATACTTATACATACAATTCTTGGACTATGTTTGCAAGGAACACTTATGTTACATATAGTCCAAAAAAGTCGAGCAACATTGAGAATGCAGTAACTAGACAAGACATGATGCTCAACCTTTATTCATTCCTTTAAAACTCTGTTGAACTGGTTTCAATCTTCTGTTAAGAGTCAAGAGTCAGGTCCTTTGGTTATGATTACTTTTATGAGTAATTCCATGGAGAAAGCACTACACAACACACATTGAAAAAGCTCCTGTAGTAGTTATAGGATGGTATTGTCTGAAGAATTCCTTTGCTATAGCAGATAACACTCAAGCCCCAGCTTCTTTCTGGCTAAGGAGAAGAACAAACCACATGTGCAGTCAGTTGTCTTCTATATTTGTCAGGGATAGAGGTCTATGGAACATGGCATTATCCTTGCTATGGTTGTGGCTAACATTTTACTTCATCCACTAGTTTTTAGACACTATTTAACATTTACCCAAAGGAATGCCCATTGAGATGTTTCAACAAACAAATGCAATGCTGGAAGTATTCTCTTATGCCAAAAATTTTGAAGAGAGCACCTGGCCACCTGCCTCGAAAAGGTCCATATTTATGACCATTCCAAAGAAAGGTGATACAACAGAATGTGGAAATTATCAAACAACATCATTAATATCACATGCAAGTAAAATTTTGCTGAAGATAATTCAAAAATAGTTGCAACAGTACATAAACAGGGAACTGCCAGAATTTAAGCCAGATTAGAAGAAAGCATGGAACTAAGGATATCAGATGGATCTTGGCTGAACAAAGAATACCAGAAAGATGTTTTAACCATGATTTATTGACTATGCAAAGTCATTCAACTGTGTGGATCATAAATTATTGATGACATTGTGAAGAATGGGAAATCCAGAACACTTAATTTTACTCATGAGGAACTTACACATAGACCAAAAGGCTACCATTCCAACAGAACAAGGGGATATTGCATGGTTTGAAATCAGGAAGGGTGTGTGTCAGGGCTGTATCCTTTCACCATACTTGTTCAATATGTATGCTGAACAAATAATTCGAGAAGTTGTACTATATGAAGAAGAACATAGCATCAGGATTGAAGGAAGGCTCATTAACAACCCACAATATGCAGATGACACAAGCTTCTTTGCTGAAAGTGAAGAAGACTTGAAGCACTTACTGATGAAGACCAAAGCTACAGTGTTCATAATGGATTACATGTCAACATAAAGAAAATAAAAACCCTCAGAACTGGACCAATAAGCAACATCATAATAAATGGAGAAAAGATGGAAGCTGTCAAGGATTTCATTTTAGTAGGATCTACAATCAAAGCCCATGGAGGTAGCAGCTAAGGAATCAAATGAAGTATTACACTGGGCAAATCTGCTGCACAAGACCTCTTTAAAGTGTTAAGGAACAACGATGCCACTTTGAAGACTAAGGCGCACCTGACCCAAGCTATTGTCTCTTCAATAGCCTCATGTGCATGTGAAAGCTGAACCATGAAAAGGGAAAACAGAAGAAGAATTAGTGCATTTGAATTGTAGTGTTGGAAAAGAACACTGAATATTGCATGGACTGACAGAAGAATGAAAAATCTATCTTGGAAGAAGTACAGCAAGAATGTTATTTAGAAGCAAGAATGGGCAGACTTCTTCTCTTGTACTTTGGTCATCTTATCAGGAGAGCTGGTTCCTGGAGAGGATATCATGTTTGGTAAAATACAAGGTCCATGAAAAAGTTAAAGATCCTCATGAGATGAATTGACAAAGTAGCTAAAACAATGGGCTCAAATATGGCAACAATTGTGAGGATAGCTAAGGACCAGTTGGTGTTTACTTCTGTTGTACACAGGGTCCCTATGAGTCGAAGCTGACTATGTGGCACCTAACAACAACATCTAACATGTGGCCATAAACAATGCACGTGTTTAAAAACATGCCAGGAATAATGCATCCAAAAATTGTCATCCATCAAGATACTTACTTTGACATCACACACTTGCCATTGCTGCCATTACTCAAAATGTTACTGAAACTTCTCTTTTGGAATTTCTTTCAAATCTGGTTAATGAACCACACAAGAAATCAGCCTTATAAATTTATAGTCACATATAATTTTGACCATTAAAAGTGTCATCTTGCTTGATATATCTTACTCAACTCATCCATCAGAATTGACTTTGAATAACTTTTAACCATTTCTCCAAATAAAATCCACCATCCATGGAGGCATATTTGCCTCAAATAAGCACATTAAAAAGAGTAATAGCTTCTAAAAGCCCTTCCAAAAGAGTGCCTGGCAGAGTGCCTTGCAAATAGAAGACACCCAAAAAATATTTGTAAACTTGTTTTGAATGTGCTATGGGTTCTAAAAACAAGCTCAAAGAAGGAATTTCTAAAATATTTATTAGAAAGTATTATAACAAGTGTATAGATCAATTATATGTAGGAAAATATATTCAATTATATGTATGTTATAATCCATGTTAGAAATAAAGTTACTTTATTGCCACATTAATATGAACCATATCTTCCTAAATTTTAGGAGTTAAAATTTTACAGATCTTTAAATAAGAGAAAGAAATACACATCCAACTATTACTTGGTTAGATTTTGCTTTTGTTTACTTGTCATTTTCTCAGATGTTTAACAGCACAGCAAAACATGATTTCAAGCAAGTAAAATTTATTTTTTATTCCATTCTGTCATTTGGCACCATCTATTCATCTTCTGTCAAACTGTAGCTGTGAATCTAGAGGTTATGTTTGTAAAAGCAGCAGGAAAGAAGTTAAATAGACTGATGCAAAGACTGAAGCCACTAGCATTGGGATAAGTAATGCACAGGTACCATGAATTTTCTCTCATGCCAAGAACAATGTCATATAAGGTTCAAGGAAGAAAAATGGATTATCACTGAAGATCTACAGGAGAAGTGTGACCAGATTGTCAAAAGAAAAAAAAAAAAGTGGCATAAGACGTTAAGCAAATAAATAATTTTAGTGCTTTAATATGTGATAATATTTTACTTCAGTAGTCTTATCAGTTAACCCAGATATGTCAGCATACAGTCTAATGGATATAAAATGACAGGTCAGAGCAAAGCTACTAAATTTTAAGAGTGAATATGTGATGTTGTTGTTAGGTTCTGTCAAGGTGGTTCTGACTCATAGCAACTCTATGTACAACAGATTGAAGCACTGCCCAGTCCTGTGCCATCCTCTCAATCTTTGGTATACTTGAGCTCATTGTCACAGCCACTGTGTCCACCCATCTCACTGACCCTCTACTTTATCAAGCATGATATCCTTCTCCAGGTACTGCTCTCTTCTGACAACATGACCAAAGTAGATGAGACAAAGTTGGGCATTCTCACTTCTAAGGAGCATTCCAGCTATACCTCTTTTAACACAGATCTGTTCGTTGTCTGATA
>NW_006921617.1:2589763-2591485 GCF_000298275.1 Orycteropus afer afer
TTTTTAAACTTTTATTTATGGGACATTTATTTTTACCAGGGATTCCCTAATTTCTTTACATGTATTTTCTTATTTGATATTTACCAGAGAAAGTAACAGTGAAGTTCTGTATAAATGAACGTATTTTTAAGCATTCCAAAAAGTAAAGAGGAAAAATGCAGCAGGTTGTGCAAAAATGTACCTTGTATAAAATACAGTTGGTGTATAGAGGGGAGTATTTTAACTGTATAATTGTATTTTGGGAGGTGGGAGGAAGTGGGTAGATGTGGACAACTAGAAGAATAGAGGATCTCTTCACTTTAGGCTATTTTATGTTTGCGGATTTGTATTTGTGAATACATCAATTATTTAAAAGTTAAGTGAATTTAAAAAATGAATCTCTACAAAGAAATTTTGGTTAGGGAAAGTTAAGGAAATGTACTCCCATGACTTTCTAATAATGATAATTGCTGAAGAACAATTAGAGGAAAAAAGAACACTGTGAAGTCTTACTTATCACCTAAGAAAGAAAATGCAAATGAAGAACCAATTGTTTTCAATCACCATAGTTATTATTGTGGGCCTGAGAATAAAAAAGTATAATATCTTAGAACACAAGGAGAAACCCCAGGTGGTAGTGATTGGCTAAGGATGGAAAAGATAGCTGAGCAGCCAAGCATTGTTGCCGGAAGAGGACCGTGACCTTGAGGGCAAGTGTGCAGAGTCACATCCAAGGAGAGTCTAGCTCAATTATATTTGGCATTTACCATCGAAAACCAGGGGATTGTTTGCTTATTGTGTCCAAAAAGCCAAGAGTTCAAAATGTAATATGACAGAGTATATAAAGTACCATAAAATAAATGCATCATAAATGTATTTATCTTAGAAACTTTTTATTTAGTAAAATTATGCCAAGCAAATCAACTGATTTTATTTTGTAGTGATTAAAAAAAATCACAATTTATTTGAAAATGGAAAAAATAAATCAAAACTGTTCACCGCCATTAATCACCACATGTCCTGCATTACAGAAAATCACCTTTCAGTTGTTATATGATGTGATTCTTTACCTCAGTGATTTAGAAAAATTACACTGTTTAGACTCATCTAACCCACTGCCGAGTCAGGTATGACTCATAGCGACCCCTCCTTGGGTTTCCGAGGCGATATCACTACAGAAGTAGATTGCCCAACCTCCCTTCTGAGGAGTGGCTGGTGGGTTTGAACCGCCAGCCTTCTGGTTAGCAGTCAAGTGTCTTAGGCACTGTGCTACCAGAGCTCCCTTAGACTCATCTGAAGGATAAATAATCTGTAAACTGTAAGCTCCTAGAAGTCAAGATGGTGCTTTATTCATTTTGCACCCCATTTCTAGACCCACCTGTAACCCGTTGCCATCGAGTTGATTCTGACTCATGGCGACCCCATGTGTAACAAAGTGGAACAGCTCCCTAGGGTTTTCTTGGCTGTAATCTTTACAGGAGCACATTGCCACTTCCTTCAGTGGCACCACTGTGTGAGTTCGAAAAACTAACTTTAAGTTCGAAGTTGAGTGCAAATCATTTGAGCCAAACAGGGATGGTATCAGCCACATAATTGACACTAAATGAAAAGTTTTAAAAATGGATTTAGGATTGCAAACTGATGGATGCCTTTTTTTTTTTTTTTTAAGAAATAAAAGACTGAGTTCTGACTACGTGAACAGTGAGAGTGTAGCAGCTAATGGTCGGTGTATTTTATAATCCC
>NW_006921617.1:2591730-2593101 GCF_000298275.1 Orycteropus afer afer
AATTCATAGTGCCAGGTTGACTCAGGGGCTGGTGAAAACCCCTCAAGCTTGGGCTTCAGCTCTGCCTCTAGTTCAAGGCCCCCTGGAGCTGGAGACGTCACTTAACTCAGGCAGCTACTGATTGCTTAGGGTGAGAAACCCAAGGTCAATAGGTAAAATGACACAATCCCAAGATCAATAGGCAACACGGCAGGCCACTGGTTCAAGTCCAGGAACTGGAGATAAAGACTCAATCAAATGCATGATCTAGATGTGTCAAAAAGCTAGAAATCTTTCTCAAAGCTTTTCCTTATATACTGGAAGCAGGTCACACCTTGAAAGCTACTACTTAGCTGCTCACGGCAGATCCCACCATGGAGATATTATAATCTCATCATGTAGAATAACTACATCCAGCTGCCCATCCACTCAAAACCATGGCCCAGCCATGTTGACACACCGCCTTAACTACCACACATAATAACCCCAGAGTGGAAGCAATTTAAACATTCATTAGTTGAAGAATGGATAATAAAATATGGTCTACCTAAACAATGGAGCTCTGGTAGCATAGTGCCTAAGGCACTGGACTGCTAACCAGAGGACTGTAGGTTCAAACCCACCAGCCACTCCTCGGAAGGAAGATAGAGCAATCTACTTCTGTAGTGATACTGCCTCGGAAACCCAAGGAGGGGTCGCTATGAGTTGGGTCCAACTCGGCAGTGCATAACAACAACAACAAACAATGGATGATTTGGCCATTAGAAGAAACAAAGTACTGAAACATGTTACCACATGGATGAACCAGGAAAACATTGTGCTAAGTGAATTTAACCAGTCAAAAAGGACTACATATCATATGAATCTATTTATGTGAAATGTTCAGTATAAGCAAATCTATAGAGACAGAAAACAGATGAATGTGTCCAGGGGCTGAGGAGATGGAAGAATTGAGGTGTGACTACCATGGGTTTGGGATTTCTTTGGGCAGTAATGAAAATATTCTAAAATTGAGTGTGCTGATGATTTCACAACTTTGTGGATGTACTAAAAACTATTGACTTGTACACTTTAATGGGTTAAATGTATAATATGTGAATTATACCTCAATAAAATTATTTTTAAAAAGGTGGGTCAAATCATTTTTTAATTCCACCGAATCCTATGCAAAAATAACTCCCCCAAATAATAGATAAGGAATGAGATTGAACTTTTAGTAGCTGAGAAATCTCCAGTTCCCTCTGCTCCCCAGCAATAAAATTAACTCAGATTTGGGGTAGATATTTTAGCTGTTTTGTTGTGTTTTTCAGAGCATATCATGCTTACCATGAGTCAGAAGATAGAGTGTTACACTTGATGTCTTGAATCAAACAAGGTGTTGGTGTAAGATTA
>NW_006921617.1:2593201-2604041 GCF_000298275.1 Orycteropus afer afer
TTTGAACCACCAGCTTTCTAGTTAGCAGTCAAATGCCTTAGGCACTATGCTACCAGAGCTCCTAGCAATCCTATAGGACAGAATCAAACGGGCCCATAGGGATTCCAAGGCTGTGGTCTTTACATAAGCCGACTTTCACATCTTTCTCACACAGAGTGCCTGGGAGTGTCCAAAGGCCATAGCAGCCAAGTTCTTAACTACTGCGCCATCAGGTCTCAGTTCTACTTGGTAACACATGGGATTGCCATTAGTCAGAACTGACTCTATGGCAGTGGGTTTGCTTTAGTTTGAGGGACATTTTCTCCACTTCATTTCAGGAGGAAAGTTTGGTCCAGAGTACCAGACCATCTAGTCTGAGATATCTTGTGTTACATAGTGAATTAAAACAAACAAATACCAGAGGTTGACTCAGGGTTTCTCCTCTGGCTACTGTATTATTTGCATATTCAGGGAAAAAAACAATTCAGTGGATTATTGGACACTTTGAGCTCTCAGACAGTTCTTCCTGTAGTTTGCTTTTTAGAATGGGGAAAATACTGAATGGGAAATATGAAATTCAAAGCAAAGTCTCAGCTCTGCTACTTCCTGGAACAATTCACTTTACTTTAAGCTTTGTTTTTACCATTGATAAAATGAAGTGTGGGTGAGGGCAAGGGTAGGGTTACTGGTTTTATTGACCAGATGACTGAGACCCCTTTTAGATTCTAAGAAATACAGCAGGATATTCCATCAGACGTTACTTCCAGCTCCCACACTTTCCTGTTGATCCCCAGACTTTTTCCACCCAACACCCTATGGATTCAGCTGTGTGAATATTTCCTATTTGGGGCATTTGGAATTTGGCAAATCGTATTTGTTATTCTTGGGTCCAATGTTAGGCATGCTCCCTCAGGCTTCCCCACATTTCACCCCAGCCTACACAGCCTTGGCTTGAAACTTCCCCGAATTTTCGAATCTTCCTGACAACCCTCTGCTCACTGACTTGGTGTTTTCTACCGAAAATTAACAACTTGCTTTGATATCACAACGGCAATTTTTAGCTCTAAAATTTTATGATTCTTAGTGAAATAGCTCCTTGCAAAAATAGTTTTTAAAAGTCTCCTTAGTCAGAAATAAATGCATTTGCCCCTAAAATTATACTGAGCACAATCAAATTTTAGGGATTCAGAAGGCATTCAGGATCATTGAGTGACTTACAGTCATTATAATAAGTATCAATTTCCATTGTACGCCACAGTGAAGGCTTCCTGATGATTGCAGTTTACTGAAAATGGGCCATGACCCTGTGGTCAATGCATCTCAGTTTTTAGCTAGCAGTTTATCAAGGCTTTGTGTGCTTACTATTCCTTATGGCCAATTCTTGTTGAGGTTTTCTATGGGTTTTTATTGGCTCTTCTGTCAATTCCTGTAGAACTCACTCTCTTAACCTTCAATTGCTTCTTTATGCAAGCACAATCATTGCTATTTTGCCCTCTGCACTCAGATATTTTTCTCCATCACCTAGTTAATCCTCAATTCATCTACTAATATTTTTATTCTACTGATTATGTTCTTAAGTATGTGGAGGATAAATTAAATATTGTCACTCTAGTCTTTTTGTTCTTACATTAATGTGTTGAATAAAAATAGTTGACATATTAGTAAGTTTATGGCAGCTTATCTCAAACAACCTGGAAATATAACAGGGTTTATTTTCCAAAAAATTCTTTACGGTTTCTTAGAGAAAATTATAAGGTAATGATGGCTACATGAGTGAGCAGAGAAGGCAGTTGTTACTTCATGTTATTTAAGGGACACAGAAACCTTAGGTTTCCCCAGACATCTTTCCTACAAGCCTACCATGATCTCAATGTTCAGCTTTTTGAGGCACCTGCCTTAATAAAGCACTGAATTTATAATGTCTTCACAGTTGACCCTTGAACAACACTGGTTTGAACTGCTTGGATTCATTTATAAGCAGAGTTTTTTAAAGATATGGGTCTTAGAGAAATTCAAGAGCTTATAGATATAGGCCAGAGAAATTAGTGGAAGATGAATTGATGGAGATGAATGCCTCTGAACCAGTGCCAGACAATGAAGATGAACACATAGACTAAGCAGCGCCAAAAAGCAAATTGACATTAGACAATCTAACAGAAGGGAACCGATTACTCAAGACTGTCTTTGACTTTTTCATGACATGAACCCTTCTATGATATGGGCACTGAAACTAAAGCAAATGGTGGAAGAAAGATTGGTACTATATCAAAACATTTTTAGAGAAATTAAAAAGCAAAAAAGTCAGACAGAAGATGCCATATATTTCTGTAACGTTATACCGTGTGTGCCTACCAGCCCTAAGACAGCATGACAAACCCTTCTTCTTCCTCTTCCTCCTCAGCCTACTCTACATGAAGATGACAAGGATGAAGACCTTTCTGATGATCCATTTCCACTTAATGAAGAGTGAATAATCATCATGCCATGCAGTTAATAAACTTACCTGTCGTATAGTGTGTGGGGTATCTTCATCTGAAAATCTAGTACCTGTATGGTAAGAACTGTGTTAATTGACTGTTTATGTTACCAGTAACGCTTCTGGCAAACAGGAAATTGTTAGTAGTTAAGTTTTTGGGTACTCAAAGTTTATAAGCACATTTTAGACTGCACAGGGGGTGAGTGGCCTTAACCCCTGCCTTGTCCAAGGGTCAACTGCATTTTCTTTTGTTAGTGAAAATATATACAGCAAAACATACACCAATTTAACAATTTCGACATGTACGATTCAGTACTTTGCTTATATTCTTCAATATAAGCACCCATTCCCACCGTCCTTTTCCAAATTGTTCCTCAATCATTAACATAAAATCACTGTGCAGCCCCTCCCCACACACACACTTCCTATCTAATCTTTTAAATCGTTGTCAATTTGATCTCATACAGATGTTGTTGTTGTTGTTATGTGCCGGTGAGTCTGCCCTGACTCATAGCGACCCCTCCTTGGGTTTCCGAGGCAGTATCACTACGGAAGTAGGATTGCCCAACCTTCCTTCCGAAGAGTGGCTGGTGGGTTTGAACCGCCAGCCTTCTGGTTAGCAGTCAAGTGCTTTAGCCACTATGCTACCAGCGCTCCTCTCATACAGATAGGTCTTTAAAAGAGTACAATGCCATGGTGATAATTCTTTACTAATTAAAGTTAAGGAGCTCTGGTTCATCTCCTATTAGCAGGTTCATCTCCTCTCAATGGATCCAGAAAGCCTGGATTCCATAAGAATTTGAAATCCTCAGAATACATATATTTTATATAGACTCATTTCCTAGGGAACAGAGCCTGCCTACAACCAAACTGAGCATGTTTATGATGTATTTGTCAGATAATTTAACTTCCTACTGAAAGTAGGAGTTAGGTCTTAGGGAAAGGTAAAGAAGACAGTATGTTTGGGGGTGGAAGAAGAGAGAAAAGATATGTAAAAATATTTAAATTATGAAATACAGGGAATCAAAAGTTGGTCATCACAATTTTAGTCAAACAGTAAGATATTTCTTATCTGAGTTTTATTTAAGAGACAGTAGTAGAAGACAGGACTAAGAAATTGGTGCAATAGGATTATGGTCTGACCCTGGGAAAAATGAGAATGTGGAGAGATGGATTGGATTAACAGATAAAGGCTAAGGTAATTGTCCCTGGTCACAAAGGAACAGTTGGAATGCAAGATTAACACAAGCAATCAGAAGAAGGGAAGACTCAGTGAACCACAGACAGAGACCACAAGATGAGCAAGGCCTTGTTGCACAACACAACTTTCATACCATAAATGGCCAGCAGGATTCAATGTGTGATTCCTTAAGACTTACCGTGACCTGGCAAGGGAATGCTTGAGATATTACAATTGATCCCCATGCCTCAATTTACAGACTATGATAGAGATTGTAAAGGTGACATATACTATTGCAATTACCATTGCAGTATCTGGATGCATATCAGAATGCATCCTAGAAACATCGTTTCTGCACTCAAACTATCTAAATATTTGTAATAGATGTCCATCGTTTTGGCATTTAAGATTTTGCTTTCTGGACTCACTTTTTTTCTTTTTCAAATGAGGTGACTTATTAACATCTTTATAGGAATTGCCTGGAAAACTTGAGAACCTCCCATTCTGTAGTTCTTAGTAAATATAGCCTAAAGTAGCATTTTGATGTGCAAACTCCTAGCTGTTCTTTCTGCTGATGGAAACTTGTGGCAGAGTGCAAATAGCTCAACAAGTGATTTTAGGGTGGATGTGAAATTTCTTATGCACCGCCAAAGGGGGATTTCTCAGGAGCTTTTCTCCATGTCAGTCCCCACAAACATCAAATAGTGCCTAGTAGCAGCTAGACTGACACTCACTGAATCTTCCCCTATATATGCTTATGCTTGAATAAGGTTTTGGTGTCAGCCTCTAGATTGTGGAGATAAAGAGGTAGCTATCTGACCTATCCCCTTATCCTGGCTTCATTCAAGGGCAGCAGCAATTTCATTTTGCCAAGTGGAGGATGTGGAATCTTCGGTAATATAAAGCCTCTAGCTAAGGGAGAAATTGCAGTAAGCTTATCCTGCTTTCTGGCTAACTTACCTGAATATACTCTACATTTATTTCATTTTGAGGGATGGAATATGCAGCACACAAAGAATAAAACAAAATCTTTAAGTAGAAAGGAAAAAGGCAAAGCCTTTAGGATACCTGATTAGGAAAGATACTTGGGAAAGATTCAAAACAGCTAACTTAATATAGCATACGACATCAGTGGTAATTTAAGGATGGTGGTATGGCCAAAAAAAAAAAAAAAGCCAGAAAAATGGATTTCAAGTAGTGTTGGTGGCGACTTGTTTCTTTCAGAAAAAGCACCTAAAATACGTTCACTACTGAGACTATTTCTCAATTGTCTCTGCCAAGTCTTCAGTTTAGGCACCTGCCTGGTTTGGGTTTGACCACTTATCACACAGATTTCCTAAGAAACCATTGTCCTACCTAACTACATCACCTGTAAGGCCAAGACTGGGTGGATGGATTTTATTTTATTTTTTTAATAAGAGTCCCAATTTTAAAGAAAATGATAATAAAAATGAATTGATTTTTCAAAGATGACGATGGGAGGGCCTACTTGATATTGACCAAACTCATTTTTTTTTTTGCTCAGCACACAGTTTAATTATATTTACCAGCCTCCTCCATATGATCATAGAACTGAGTTCCAACAGTGAAATATGACTGTGAGTAATGTGCACCTCCTCCCAGCCGTGCCCACAGACACCTCTCTCCAAAGATGATCCACATGTATACCTCTTTCTGTTTGGTTGGAAAAAAGATCATCCTCCCAGCAACCTTGGAAACTGTGTGTTAAATGTGGCAGAACCACAATTTAGTAGGTGACTGGATCCCTATAGATCATCTCTTGGAAAAGAGGCATCACTAATCAAGAACATTGAATCTTATCTTTATATGAGGCAAGAATAAGTCTCCATCAGGTTTCAGCCATTACACACTTTGGAATTTGTTACAGTAGTTTAACTAAAACTTTGAATCTACTTCCTGCCTGTCAGTTTGTCTTACTGTGGTGGCTTGCGTATTACTATGCTGCTGTCGACTGTGTCACTAGTATTTCAAATAACAGTAGGGTCACTTATAATGGACAAGTTTTAGCAGAGTTTCCAGACCAAGACAGACTAAGAATAAAGGTCTGGTGATATACTTACAAAAATCAGCTAGTGAAATGTCTATGGACCACACTAGAACACTGTCTGAAATAGTGCCATAAGATGGATCTCTTAGGTTGGTAGGCACTTGAAATACACAGTACTCACAATGGGCTTGGGCCTCTACCAACAATCATGAAAGATGGAGCAAGACTGGGCAATATTTCATTCTGTTGTATATGAATTCTTCATGAGTTAGAGCCAACTTGATAGCAACTAACAACAATGTTGTTGTTGTTGTTGTTTGCCATCGAGTCGGCCCCGACTCATAGCGACCCCTCCTTGGGTTTCCGAGGCAGTATCACTACGGAAGTAGGATTGCCCAACCTTCCTTCCGAGGAGTGGCTGGTGGGTTTGAACCGCCTGCCTTCTGGTTAGCAGTCAAGTGCCTTAGCCACTATGCTACCAGAGCTACTTTAATACAAACATTCCTTTACAACTTTCGTATGGAAAGTCACTCATGGTTTGCTGGCAGTTTTGGCTTTATCAAAGTCAACCATAAGCACTACCTAAAACAGTTACATTACAATGATGCAACTTAAGAAGTTGGCCAAGGAAGAAGACACTGAATAACACGTCAATGAAATATTTTTAATTCCTGACATGTGCAAATTAATTTGAGACTTTAATGGCAGTCCATCTTAGGGTATAATTAGAGTTCACAGTGACCTTAACATCCAGGAACTATTTACATAATGCCAGCAAGATTTTTCATTCCACTGCATTCCTCAAGGGAATGTGACTTACTTGTTAATGCAGATCTCCACAAAAACAAAGAAATTTTCTTATGGGATAATTTTGCCTATTAATACAGACTTGTTTTTAACATACGGTAGAGGACAATTCCTTCTGGTATTCAACCTCTTTGGCTATTTCCAGCTCGCACTCTTGGCTATATAGGTTATACAATTAGGTGAGACAATATTTTCCTATGAAGTATGTATGATCGAAGGCAGATGGCTGAATTTGAAGACAATTGAGGAAAAGTCTCTGCAATGGACATATGTTTTTGGTGATTTTTAAAACAAGTCAAGAGCCACAGAAACCAAGATTCAAATGATGACTGGAGTTAATGAGAGGAAGAGGAGAAAAAGTGGGCACCTCAAGAACTTAAAGTGAATGAAAGGGTCAAAAATGGAGTCAAAAGAAATGTCATGAATGTTCTTGTGTAGCTTTAGACATGCACAGACCCTAAGCAAACATAACACCAACTGCTAGGAAGTGTATTTCCAAGGGGAGGCATGGTGCTCGAATCGTATCATGTTCCTTTACTTTCACCAAAGTCACAGTCAAGTGTTGTTGTTATTGGGTCCATTTCTATTCATGGTGACCCCATACGTGCAGAATAGAACTGCTCCATAGAGTTTTCAAGGCTGAGATCTTTCAGAAGTTGATCATCAGACCCAATCTTCTGAGGTGTTACTGAGTTTGTTCAAATCACCAACCCGTCAGCTAGTAGTCAAGTGCTTAACTGTTTGCACCACCTAAGGAAGCCTCACAGTCAATAAGATCCCAAGTATTTTTAACTCCCTTCTCTCCCTTCAGCGCTTTGTGTATACTCTGACTTCAAAATATCTTGGCTTCCTAAAAAACATCATTAAGGCATACCAGAGTTTGCTTATCAAAAAAAGAAAAGAAAAAGGATACTAAATTCTAAAGCAAAAAATACATATATATTCATAGTGTATATGTGTATGTATGTGTATGCATGCATGGATGGATAGACAGATGGTAGGTAGGTTGGTAGGTAAATAGATAGATAGATAGATGTTGTTGTTGTTAGGTGCCATTGAGTCATTTCCAACGCATAATGACCCCATGCACAGCAGAAGAAAACACCGCCTGATCCCATACCAGCTCCATGATCCCTGCTTTACTTGAGCCCATTGTCGCAGCCACCGTGTCAATCCATCTCGTTGAAGGCCTTCCCCTCCTTCATCGACCCTCTACCTTACCAAGCATGACATCTTTCTCCAGGGAATGGTCCCCTCTGACAACATGACCAAAGTAGGTGAGACAAAGTCTGGCCATCCTTGCTTCCGAGGAGCATCTCAGCTGCACTTCCTCCAGGACAAATGTTAGTTCTTTTGGCAGTCCATGGTACATACCTTCAGCACTCTTTGCCAGCACCACAATTCAAAAGCATCAACTCTTCTTCGGTCTTCCTTATTCATTGTCCAGCTTTCACATGAATATGAGGTGATTGGAAATATCATGGCCTGTGTCCGGTGCACCTTAGTCCTCAAGGAGACATCCTTGCTCCTCAGCACTTGAAAGAGTTCCTTTGCAGCCGACCTGCCCAGTGCTACACGTCGTCTAATGTCCTGACTGTTGCTTCCACTGGCATCGATTGTAGAATCAAGAAAAGTGAATTCTTTGACAACCTCAATCTTTTCTCCATTTATCGTCATGCTGTTTATTGGTCCAGTTGTGAGGATTTTTGTCTTCTTTATATTGAGATGTATTTATTCCAAGGGTTAGTTGTGATACTACTTATTAATTTTCAGGACTTATCATGCTTTGGGGTATTCTAAAATTACTGATAGATATTTAAAAAAAAAAATTAATCAGATAATGCAAACCCCAAACCACTGCCATTCAGCTGATTCTGACTCATAGCGACCCTACAGGACAAAATAGAACTGTCCCATAGGATTTCAATCTGCTTCCTTAGAGATACTGCTTCGGAAACCTAAGGAGGGTTTGCTATGAGTTGGAAGTGACTTGACGGTAGTGATTTTTTTTTTTTTTCCCCCAGAAATCTTTATGGAAGCAGACTGCCTTATCTTTCTCCCATGGAATGGCTGGTAGGGTTTGAACTGCCACCCTTTTGGTTAGAAGCTGAATGCAGTAATCACTGTACCACCAGAACTCCTTGGTCAGATAAGAGATCCCAAAAAAACATATCTTTGTCATGAAAATTTGGTTAAAATTTCCTAGGTAGACCAGTATCTGATCATTGCTTTTGTATAAGTCTTTTATGGATATATGAAAATATGTATTTGCTATTAAATGTGTATCTATTCAGTCTATTGTATTTCTTAAATTGAGCTTATTCATTGAATTATTCTACTGCTTTATTTTAATCATTTAGCTTTTCAATTGTTCTGTTTTACCTCTCTTTTGCATTTTCTACTGAATTTTTGAATTCTTAAGTGATAATTGTTAATATTCAGAGATATTTTACATGTATTCATTAAATCTCTTTGAGTTCTCTTATGTGTTGGGGATCAGATCTTATTCTATTTCCTCTAGCTGTTTATTGGATTTCAAGTTCAGAGGCTGTATCCTCAGAATGTGGGCACATACTTAGCTGCAAGGGGTGTCAGAATCTCTTCAATGTGGGCCTCCAAGTCACTACCACCTTGTTTAGATACTAGAGGAAGCTTCACAGCTCCCAAGTGTCCTATGCTACCAGGGCTGCCTCCTCCCAGGCTCATTGGTTAAGTAAGCCACATTATAGCACAGCTCCTTTGTGCCAGGGAAACAGTTGGTATAACCTTCTCATCAGGGACAAGTTTTCTCTAGCAAACTAGTCATTTTAATCTATCTCTGGTCTCTGAGATTCCTTCTGGCTCTGACTGGTAGGCCTCCTCTCCACACAGATTCTAGAGATACACCCCATCTCACCTCCAGGCCTTCACCAAGACATGGAATCAGAAGTCATCCTAATGTGGGACGGGAGACACATGAGCAAGAAGGACAGATACATTTAATTCCATCTTCTTTAGCTCCAGTTCTGTCTTGGTGATGCAGTCTTCCCTCAAATAGTTGGTAGGACAGTTCTAAACCATGCCATGACCTTAACATCCACAACACAGAAGGCTTATGCTGGAAAGTATTTCACTCTTCCTCTTTCCTGTTTCCTACTTTGCCATCATAGCAGCAGCAGCAGACAGTTCTTAGAAAGACATTTCTCATCATAAGAAATATGCTGCTAATAGAAAAGAATTTATAGTGATGTCTATGGTTTTCAATGGCCTTCTTAATATGAGAATGAAAAAATAAATTTAAATTTATTTAAAAATTAAATTTTTCTCTATTCTATCATGGCAAAGACAGCAATGTTTCTCTAAGGAAGAAACCAGTTCTAAGCATATATGTTCATATATCCTTATCCATACATCCATATCCACATCCATATCTCCACATACATATATTTATATAAAACAGGAACCCTGGTGGCCCAGTGGATAAGAACTCTGCTTGTAACCAAAAAATTTGTCAGTTCCAACCCCTTGCTGCTCTGCGTGAGAAAAAGACCTGGTGCTGTGCTCCTGTAAAGATTTCAGCCCAGGAAGCCCTATGGGGCAGTTTGACTCTGTCCTATAGAGTTACTTTGAGTTGGAATCAACTCAATGGCAATGAGTTTAGGTTTTTCTTTTTTTTTTTTTTAATATAAACCACAGAACCCCTTGCTTATGATTTATTCTATTCATGATCACAATTTTATTCCTGAATGTCATTTGATAACATAGAAAGTTCATAAGCCATTAGGATAATGATTCCTGACATTACTTGTCAGTAAAATATGGAAATCATCTCATGTTACCCATTTGTACTAATTTTATCTTACATTTATTTAGTCAGCAGCAAAGTCATTCTGAAGTGATTGTTTCTCTCTGATTAATTTTCAGTTTTAACATTTAGATCTTCAGATGATATATTGCAATATTTTCTTAGTATATTTCTAGAAATAAAGATTTATGTTTCAGCTGATTCATTTGGAAGTTCCATAAAAATGAGGGGAAGGTTTGCACATTTTGCACTGGCCTATTGATTCTTAGCTTGAGATACTCAGAGACAGAGTGCAGGGTCACCTGTGAATAGAGGGAAGCTTACCTTCTGTGTCCCTTTTAACTCCTTTACTTCCCATGATACTCTCCTTTTGGTATTGTCTCTGTGCCCCTCTACCCCACACTGTAAGCTCTGAAATCACCTTTGGCTCTGACCTGTAGCTCCAGATGGCCCCCCTCTAGCCTCTGAATTATGCACAGCCCCTTGGACTGCAGCTCTTTCATAACCCTTTCTCAGCTCAGTTTACTTAGGATCCTTCCAGTCAAATCCAGTTGTGTGGAGTTGACTCCAAGTCATGGAGACCACATGTGGGTCAGAGTAGAACTG
>NW_006921617.1:2610394-2632330 GCF_000298275.1 Orycteropus afer afer
TGTCTGTGTTAATTGGTTTCCCTTTTCTTTGTTGAAGAGGGTCTGTGCAATCCTTCTGCCTAGTCCGCCATCTTGTCCCGCCTCGCTCCATAGGTTTTTCAATGGCTACTTGAGTTTGGTTTTTTTTGGAAGTAGATCCCTAGGCCTTTCTTCCGAGGTGTTTCTAGGTGGACTTAAACTTTCAACTTTTTGGTTAGCAGCAGAGTGCTTAATGTGTTTGTGACACTGAGGGACTTTCTAGTCAGATAATCTCAAAAATTTGAGAGAATGGACAGTGGTTTATGCAAGGTGTCACCACTCTCAGTGGTATTTGCATTCTGATTAGAATCAACAGAGCAAATCCTATTATTATCATAAGCATGCATGGCTGGTGTGAATGTCTTGGTGTGTAGATGAAGACATGTCAAGGAAAGAAAGGGGGTGTATTAAGCCTGAACGGTATTCTCCAAATCTCTCAATCTCAGTATTTATCTGTTTCTTTAAAAGTTTAGATTTGTTCTTAGGTATTGTTTGAGGCACTAAATATTTCATCATCTTTTCTTAATGTCGAGGGTTTTTTCTTTACTAATAAAAATAATAATAGCACCAGTTTTTAGCTTCCATGGTTCATTTGCATCATTATCCCACTTCCAAGTAAACAAAAAAACAAACTCACTGCTGTGAAGTCAATTCTACTCATTGCGACCCCTCTTTGGGTTTCCAAGATGGTATCTCCACGGAAGTAGATTGCCCAGTCTTCCTTCTGAGGAGTGGCTGGTAGCAGCAGTAAAATAGGGGAAATCAAAAACAAAACAAACAAAAAACTCATGGGCAATCTATCCCTGTCTGGTACTTGAAGGGTTTTTGAAATGAGAGTCCATGAGTAAAATCTCAATTCTTTTACTCACCCATGTTGTTGTTGTTAGGTGCCGTAGAGTCAGACCCAACTCATAGTGACCCCTCCTTGGGTTTCTGAGGCAGTCTCTCTACGGAAGTAGATTGCCTAACCTTCCTTCCGAGTAGTGGCTGGTGGGTTTGAACTGCCAGCCTTCTGGTTAACAGTCAAGTGTCTTAGGCACTATGCTACCAGAGCTCCTACTCACCCATAGAGTTAAAGAAATTTTATTTCTATTTTGGTACAGAGAAAAACCATAATTAGAAATCATGCACTGTGGGGAGGTACCATGTCTGGCAAAACCGCCCACACAGGTCGCGAAACAAAACAACACGAAGGGATTAAAGGTTTAAGAGGCAGGGGGCGGGGGGGGGGCAGGTGAACGCCCTGCAGAGGATGCGAGAGCTACCCCTGATGCATCTGCTCTGCTTTATTTACACATGACTTCATGATTACATCACTATTCTTGGTATTTCCTTAGAACAATCAAGCATTCAATCAAGTACAATCAAATATTTCCTTATAACAATCAAATATTATTGAAAGTTAAAATTCTACTCTTTCCCATTCCCGAAGGTCTTTTCCCATGGCTGAAAGTAATAGGTGATTAGTTGAGTTAATGTCTCTTACAGGGATCGTAAATAATCACTAAAATGTGTCATTCTAAAACATAATATGATTGTTAGGGTACATGATTCTAGGGTATGAGATTATTACTAAAATACATTATTCTAAGGTATGATTACTAAAATGTATTATTCTTAAGTCTGATTACTGAAATTTATTCTTCAGTAAAATGTTGTTCCAGCAAAACAGGTTAGCAAATATCTTACTGGAAAAATGTTCTGTCCCAGGGGCACAAAGCGGAAGCCAAGCAAGTATTCATCCACAAGAGAAGCCCTGCCTTCCCTTAGCTTTTTGTTAGAACATGTGCCTTGCAATCATGTTCTTTTGGGGGGTCTTTTTCTAGGTCTCCAGCAGGGAGGGCATAATTTCACCCACTCTTTAAAAGCTCCAACTTCTTTCTCAAACATGACCTTTACATAGACACAAGGCCATGACCAGTGATGTAAAGAGGGAAATTTCCTTTTTCCCAAGAGATAAGATGCAGTTTTAAAAATAGAAAGAAGAGATGATGGAAAGACAATGGGGGAAAAATTGTGTCATCCCTTTCCCTTCCTCCCTGTCCTTTCCTCTTTCTGCACTCAGTACAAATGCTGAAAAAAAGAACTCAAAACCTTTTACAAAGAAAAATCCACAATTCTCAGGCATAACTTCTCTCTCATCAGGCAGACATTCTCTCTCATTTTAATGGAGAGTGGCACGCTTAAGACATAAGAATTGTATAGGATTATATAAAAGATTGTGGACAAAAGGAGGAGCATTAAAACATTTTAGATAATCCTAAACACATGCTGTCAGGATCAAGATCAGGATCTATTTCTTAAGCAGAGAAAGGGACTGCAGTGGCCCTGCTTTGATGAATCCCAAGTGGCAACCCACATTGCCTTGACAGTGATTGCATATGTAAGACTCAAGATGCTGTTCCCAAAAGGCAGTCAGAGCTCCGTAGTTACAGTCAACCTATTTGTAACTAGATAATGAAATATCGAGCATGCTTGTCCTAATTCTTGTGAGGGAAAAAACTAGTATTTACTTACTTTAATGCTTGGCTGGAGTAAATGCAATTAATATATAATTATAACACTAATTGTCAATTAAACGTGACAAATATTTCTCTGTTGGAATTGAGCTGGAACACAAGGTAATCCCAACTGCCATTCAACAATCGTATTAAACCTTCTATCCAAGATGATTTTCCCTCTAAGGCCTCTGTATGCTATAGTGAAATTTCAATGGGCTTTATCAGTTAATTGGAAACCAAATACTGACAGTCCCTTCACATACAATACAATTTAACCAATGATAACATTGAAGAAAAAAAAATAATTCACTAAAATTGAGTTTATAGTCTCATGGGATTACAACTCATTGTTGATAGATAATAAGGACAGAAGTGTCATAACTGATAATCTTCCCCAGAGACTCCCAGATGAATGTCCACTGACTCTGAAATGGTTTGACTTTGGAAGGACATTATACTTTTTAGATTACCATGCAATGATTTTTAGATAAGTGTAACCATCATCAGAGTCAATTTGAGAACATTCTCATCATCCCAAAAAGAATCCTTGTAAGCTTCAGTTATTATCCCCCTACCACCCCCACCCAAGGCAACCATTAATCCACTTTCTGTCTCTATAGATTTAGATTATCCTTTTCTGGATATTTCATATGAGTGCAATTATGTATTATGTGATCTTTTGTGACTACCTTCTTTCACTTAACATAATGTTTTCAAGGTTCATTCATGATGTATCAGCACTCACTTCACTTGTGGCTGGGAAAATGATCTTCTGAAGTAAATGACTATTGACCTCTCTGAGTTCTCTCCTGTGACAGTCTGCCTGTGAACTTTATCCTTAGTGTTCAGGGATTCGTTTTATATTAAACATTGATGGGATTGGCTAAAATGAAGGATGAATGTAAAGACTGATGAGCATTGCCTGGTTGTTCTTGACGCTTAGGGGATAATTTTTTTCATTATAGGAGGATGTTGAGAGAGTTAATTATGTAACCAAAACTTTGTGTCCCTTGGAGCTGTATAAACAAAAGGATGCAGCAAAAATTGGAGAGATATGAATTCTGGTGCTGGGATCAACAAACCAAATACTTCAGCTGGAGCCCGAACCCAAACATGCAGTAATGAGAACAACAACAATTTATCTCTGTAGCCCTGGTTCTTACAGTGTAAACCCAATAAACAAGAGAGGAAAAGCTTCAAGACCCAGAGCTAAAGTGCAAACAACAGCAGCTCTGCAAGTTGGGAAAAACTCCTTCATTTGACGTGATACTTCTGGCCAATAGCTTCTCATAACTACCACCAGTCTAAGGAATGTGTGGCAGCTGGGCCAAGCTATACAGAACAGAGCTCTGTATTTTAGAATCCCTAAGGAGACTGAAGGCATCTGGCAGGCATGGCATTCATTATTATTCTGGGTAGGAATAATACACACACACACACACACACACATTATATTGATAAGAAAATAAATAAGTTTTCTTAGATGAGACACTGACAACTTAGTACAGAGTTGGTGCCTAAATATATAAATGCTATGTGTTGATCCTGATAAAAGGATGACATGTGGTGAAGCTTATTAACATATTCTTATAGGAGCTCTGGTAGCATAGTGGCTAAGGCACTTGACTGCTAACCAGAAGGCTGGCGGTTCAAACTCACCAGCCACTCCTTGGAAGGAAGGTTGGGCAATCTACTTCTGTAGTGATACTGCCTCGGAAACCCGACGAGGGGTCGCTATGAGTCGGTCCGACTTGACAGCACATTACAACAACAAGGCTACTTGTGATGTTAAATATGAAACTATCATGAGACAAAGTGTATGTGAGATGCTGTATGGAAAGTGAATTTACTCTGTAAACTTTGACCCAAATCACAATTAGAAAAAAAAAAAAAGAAACTATCGTAGCAAAATACTGAATGACCACAAAATGATCACTGAGGGCATTGACCTTTTTTTATTGTAAAAAAATAATTATTACATTTGTTGTTGTTATGTGCCATCAAGTCATAGTGACCCCTCCTTGGGTTTCTGAGGCAGTATCACTACGGAAGTAGATTGCCCAAACTTCCTTCCGAGGAGTGGCTGGTGGGTTTGAACCACCAGCCTTCTGGTTCACAGTCAAGTGCCTTAGCCACTATGCTACCAGAGCTCCCAATTATTATATTTGTTGTTGTTGTTGTTATGTGCCGTCAGTCAAACCTGACTCATAGCGACCCCTCATTGGGTTTCCGAGGCAGTATCGCTACTGAAGTAGGATTGCCCAACCTTCCTTCCGAGGAGTGGCTGGTGGGTTTGATGAGTCGGGGCCGACTCCACAGCACATAACAACAACAATACTTGGCTTAGATGTAGATAAATATGTACCCATACTACCACATGTTCTTAATTATTATTATTATTATATTTAATTTTAACGATAAGGTTTATTTACACAAGTAACCTACTCTACATTGCATATCTCATGACAGATGACTATGTGTAGACTCTTAGTGAGTCTTACAGTTTCCAGAAACACCCAGTTAAATTTGAGTTTCATCTAAACAATATATAATTTTTTAGTATAAATAATTTTTAGCATAAGTGTGTCCCAAATATCATTGGAATATATTTCTGTCAAAATTATTTACACTATAAAATATTATTTATCTGAAATCCAAATGTACTGATACTAAAAAATTATTTATTGTTTTTCTGAAATCCAAATTTAACTAAGCATTTTGTATTTGTATTTGTATTTGCTAAGTCTGGCAGTCCCAGTAGTATGGAGAATACCTGTACTACAGGCAGAGCAATTTGAAACTCCTTTCTTTCCTCTCTCTGACCAAACATTTAAGTTTGTTGCTATTCCTTCTTCCTGATAAAAGCTCAATGAAACTACACTTCTGAGTGCCCTACTTTTCCTAAAGCTTCATGGATGTGGACAAAACCTGAGTAGCACTGATTGGACCAGGCCGAGATTCTTGTGGAATCCTCTCTCAGTAGGTCAGGGAAGGATGAAGATTGCTCTGCATTCTAGGTCTTCATAAGGAATTATTTTCAATGAATGAGATGAGAGGGAACCAGACTTTCTAGCTGGGTAAAATGCTATTTTCTGACTGAAGTCTCAGGTTTCACAATATGGGAGCAACAAGGCAGAGTTTTTTTCAGTGGGAGTTACAGAAGGAACAGAATTGGGAAACAATCTCTGTGGGATAGAGTGTAAGTCAACTGTTTCTGAAAAAAAAAAAAAAGGAAAAACAGAATCAGTAAATAAGATACAGATATATATGTGTGTGTGGATACACACATTTATTGATTGATTAATTGATTGGAATTGGCTCATGCAGTTGTGGATGCTGGCAAGTCTGAAATCCATAAGGCAGATTGTAAACTCAGATAGATTGGAAACTCAGGAGGCAGGATTTCTATGTTACAGTTTAGAGGAAGAATCCCTTCTTTTTCAGGAAAACTTCAGCTTTTGCTCTTAATGGCCTTCAACTGATTACATGAGACCCACATACTTTATCCAGGGTGCTCTCCTTTACTTAAAGTCAGCAGATTGTAAATCTTAATCACATCTACAAAATATCTTCATAGCAACATCTAGAACAGTGTTTGACTAAACAACTGAGTACCATAGCCTAGCCAACTTGACACATAAATTTAGCCATCACAAATGAGAAATAAGAAAGGACAAATCTGGAGAGGACATTGAAGGGAAGAACAGGGAGGCTGCTTAGAGGATAAAGAACCATGGTGGGCAATAGTTAAGTCTTTGGCTGCTAACTAAAAGGTCAGTAGTTTGAATCCACTAGCAATTTTTGGGGAGAAAAGACCTGGTGACCTGCTTGCATAAAGATTTCAGCCTAGGAAACCCTATAGGACATTTCTACTGTACTGTTCGTACAGGGCTGCTATGAGTAGGCATTGACTCAATGATATAACATAACAACTCCATGGAGTATGGACCTTAAATCATCCAATCCTCACCTTTAGTTATGCTTCCACTTACTACCTGATTTTTGGAAAAATCACTTAAGCTCTCTTAACCTCAATTTTATCACTTATAAAATAATAGACATAATTTTGTGCATTCTTCAAGATTTTTGTGGATATTAAAATTAACCAAAAATCTTCACTGGCACATAGTAAGTATTCAGTTATGGCATGCCTCATGTTTTCTGTTTTTTGTTATTGCAGCAAGTTGAGGAAATATTTCCTGATGATGGTCAATTTCTCTTTCTCCAGGATAAGAACCTATGCTTACATTTGCTTTTCTTAAATTTGGTAGTAAGTACTTCTTATTTTTATCATTTTTTTACTGCCACTCAGTTCTTAGTCTAAAGCCTGATCTCAACAGTTAAAGCACAATTGTTATTGAAGTGTCCAATCAAATGAAGAGTGTCTTTAGGGTTAGCGGAGAAAATAAGGGCAAAAACAAAGTTGTTGTTGTTATGTGCCGTAGAGTAGAGACCACAAATTCAAACCTAAAACAAACCAAAATGAATGCTTTAAATTTTATAGAAAAGATCATTTGATTTTTAGAAGCTACATACGTTGAAAGATAGCCTCTTGTACAACAACGTTAGACATTACTCTCCTCCGCTGACTTGTAACAAATATGATCAAAGTAAATAAAGTTGAAAGAGTAATGCTAGGAACCTAGCAAAACAAAGAACCCCTAGTGTCTTTAAATAAAGTTAAAAATAAAAAATAAAAACAGAAAATAAATGCTAGAGAGGGTGTGGAGAGACTGGAACCCTCAAACATTGTTGGTGAGATTATAAAATGGTGCAAACTCTGTAGAAAACAATGTGGTGCTTCCTTAAAAAGCTGGAAATAAAAATACCATATGATCCAGCAACCCCACTACTTGGTATATATCCTAGAGAAATAAGAGCCATGACAGAAACTGATATATGCATATGTACATTCACTGAAACACTATTCACAATAGAAAAAAAAAGTGGGAAATAAACTAAATGTGCATCAACAGAGGAGCGGACCAACAAACTATGCTATATACACACAACTGAATACAATACATCATCAAAGAATAATGAAGAATATGCAAAACATCTTATAACGGTGGGTGAGTTTACAAGACTTCATGCTGAATACAATTAGTCAATCACAAAAGGACAAACATTTATGAGACCACTATTGTAAAAAGTTAAGAAAAGGGTGGTGGGGATGGGAGGGAGGGTAAGCCACTAACTAAAGGGTAAACACATATTAACTAAGACGAAGGAAATAAAATCTCTAATTAAAAAAAGAGAGAGAGCAGATTAATACTTAAACTGGTTTCCACTCATGTTCTCCCCCACAAGTATACTCCCCTTGCCTTTCCTGGGGAGTGGGGAGTCAGGGAGAGACTAATGAAACCAATCTCTCTCTGAGAGATAAAGGACAGCAAATTCCTGCATTAGAATAGACAGAGGGCAGTCAGACCTCTATCCATGGAGAGTCTAAGTTTTCTTTCAAATACCGACCCACCCTGACCCCAACAGACATCAGAAGAAACATTGGCAGGTAGAGGAGTTTCTTTCTTCCCTTCATTCTTTCTTTTGTTCTTTCTCACTTCTTTCATTCCTTTTCTTAAAATTCTTTTTAATTCATAATAGGTTCACCTTCTAATCACTACCTTTTCAGATCATCCAAATTACTTGCTTGGCCTTCTGTGATGTAGGATTCATTTGAGCAAGGCACTAAGTGTTCTTTGTTTTGCTAGATTCCTATGTCCATTAGGGTTCAATAGATTCTTTGCCAGCAGACAATAGACTTGATCTGTGGTCTTTCTGCTTGGCTAGCTGCTCCCATAATGCTAACACTGAAAGACACTGGAGGAGATTCACATTACCAAAAACGAATTAGCAACAAAAGATGCAACGAAAGGGTTGCACAAACCAGGGAGATTTTCTGCCATGAATCAATTGATTGTTCTCCTTTTTATAATCTTTCTGCAGACAAAGCAAATGGCTTTGCCTAACCACTGCACTGTCTACTGATAACGATTGTGAACCAAAAGATAGTCTGGATGTTGTGTCCCTAAGAGTGATTATCTTAAAGCTTGTTTTTCTTTACTGCCTTTAATGAGTTCTCTAACAGCATTGCTCTCACTACACTCCCTTTGTTCCACCACAGAGAAATGAATTTAAACAACAGTTATTCAAGAACTGTGGCATTTATCGATTGGATAAACACAAACTTGAGATTTGGTTGTGTTCCTTTTAAGCCTGCCAGCTCCCATTTTTGCTTATCAATCAGCCAGATTTGCCTCCCATGTGCTGGAGGATAATCTTGAGTTCTGGTCCTAAAGGGGGCTTTACAAAAGCAAGCAGGGAAGGGACTTCTGAAACCTACCTGGGACGATTCTAAATCTTCTTATGCTGCAATTTTGAAAATACCATTGGCTCTCATAAGGTCTATTTATGGGTGGATACGAGTATATGAAATTATAGTTAGTCTGCTTTTCAAACAACTATGTACAGATCCACACAAATAATGAGTCAACTTAATTAAAACCCAGTGAAAGTCGTTGTTGAACATTATAAGAACCATAGTGTTTTGTAGGTCAAATGTAACAAACTTTGGCATGTAATGAAATTTATGATTAAATTTGTGTCTGTACTGTTTCAAAGCAATCCATTAATTTATGTAAAAAAAGATGATGTTTTTCCACTGCATAGATAAAAGCAGCAGCTGAAATTGCTCTACAGCTGTAGTTCTTAAAACTCATTTCAAATTAGAATGATCTATTTTAAAAAATTCTACATTACCAATTGAGGGCCCTGTTTTGTTTCCTGGGGCTGCAGTCACAAAATATCACAAATGTTGTTGTTGTTGTTGTTGTTATTGCTAGGTGACATCGAATCTGCTCCCACTCATAGCAACCCTGTGTCAAAACACTGCTGGAGCTGGCACCAGCCTCACAATCCTTGCTATACCTGAGCCCATCATTGCAGCCACTGTGTCAATCCATCTTGTTGAGGGCCTTCCCCTTTTCACAGGGCCTCTACTTTATCAAGCATGATATCCTTTTCCAGGGAACGGTCCCTCTGACAACACGACAAATGTAGGTGAGACAAAGTCTGGCCATTCTTGCCTCCAAGGAGCATTCCGGCTACACTTCTGGGACAGATTTATTTATTCTTCTGGCAGTCCATAGTACTTTCAGTATTCCTCACCAACACCACAATTCAAAAGCATCAACTCTTCTTCGATCTTGCTTATTCATTGTCCAGCTTTCATATGTATAGGATGTGATAGAAAATACAACAGCTTGTGTTAGGTTCGCCTTAGTCTTCAGAGAGGCATCTTTGCTCTTCAGCACTTTAAGGAGGTCTTTTGGAGCAGATTTGCCCAGTGCAATATGACATCTGATTTCTTGACTGCTGCTTCCATGGGTGTTGATTGTGGAACAAAGTAATATGAAATCTTTGACAACTTCAATCTTTTCTCTGTTTATTGTGGTGCTACTTATTGGTCCAGTTGTGAGGATTTTCATTTTCTTTGTGTTGAGATGTGATCCATATCACAGACTATAGTCTTTAATCTTCATCAGTAAGTGCTTCAAGTCTTCTTTACTTTCAGCAAGCAAGGTTGTGTTGTCTGCATATCACAGGTCATTAATGAGTCTTTCTTCTATCTTGAGTCCACGTTCTTCATATAGTCTAGTTTCTCAGATTATTTGCTCAGTGTACAGATTGAGTAAGTATGGTGGAAGGATACAACCTTGACACACTCCCTTCCTGATATTAAACCAAGCAGTATCCCCTTGTTCTGTTTGAATGACAGCCTCCTGGTCTATGTACAGTTTCCTCATGAGTACAATTATGTGTTCTGGAATTCCCATTCTTCTCAACGTTATTCACATGGTTGAACATTTTTGCATGGTCAATAAAACATAAGTAAACATCTTTCTGGTATTTTTTGCTTTCAGCCAAGATCCATCTGACAGCAGCTATAATATCCCTCATTCTATGTCCTCTTCTGAATCCAGCTTGCACTTCTGGAAGCTCTCTGTCAATATACTGCTGCAACCGTTTTTGAATTATCTTCAACAAGATTTTACTTGCATGTGATATTAATGATATTGTTCCATAATTTCTACATTCTATGGGATTACCTCTTTTTAGAATTGGTACAAATATGGATTTCTCCCAGTCAGTTGGCCAAGGAGCTGTCTTCCAACTTTCTTGGCATAGAGGAGTAAGTGCTTCCAGTGTGGTATATGTTTGTTGAAACATCTCAATAAGTATTCCATCAATTTCTGAAGACTTGTTTTTCACCAATTCCTTCAGTGCAGCTTCAGTACCATTGGTTCTTGATCCTATGCCATCTCTTGAAATGGATGAACATAGACCAATATTTTTTGGTACAGTGATTCTGTGTATTCCTTCCATCTTCTCTTGATGTTTCCTGCACCATTCAATACTTTTCTCCTAGAAACTTTCAATATTGCAACATGAGGCTTAAATTTTTTCTTGAGTTCTTTCAGTTTGAGAAATGCTGAGAATGTTCCTCCCCTTTGGTTTTCTAACTCCAGGTCTTTGCACATTTCATTATAATAATTAACTTTGTCTTCTCTAGCTGCTCTTTGAAATCTTCTGTTAAGCTTCTTTATCTTGTCATTTCTGCCATTTGCTTTAGCTTTACTCCATTCAACAGCAAGTTTCAGAGTCTCTTCTGACATACATTTTGGTCCTTTTGTCCTTTCCTGTCTTTTTAACGACCTTTTGCTTTCTTCTTGTTTGATGTTCTTGTATCATCCCATGACTCATCTGGTTTTTGGTCATTGGTGTTCAACGTGTCAAATCTATTCTTCAGATGGTCTCTAAATTCAGATGGGATGTAATCAAGATCATGTTTTGGCTCTCATGGACTTGTTTTAATTATCTTCAGCTTCAACTTGAACTTGCATATGAGCAATCAATGGTCTATTCCACAGTCAGCTCTGGCCTTGTTTTTGCTGAAGATATTGAGTTTCTTCATCACTTCTTTCCACAGATGTAGTCAGTCTGATAACTCTGTATTCCATTTGGTGAGGTCTTTGTGAATAGCCACAGTTTATATTGTTGAAAAAGGTATTTGAAATGAATAGTTTGTTGGTCTTGCAAAATTCTGTCTTATGATCTCCAGTGTCATTTCTATTGCCAAGACTATATTTTCCAACTGCCAATGATTCTTCTTTGTTTCCAACTTTTCTATTCCATTCATCAATAATTATCAATACATCTTGATTGCATGTTTGGTCAATTTCAGACTGCATATATCTTCATTTTTTTCATCTTTGGCTTAGTGGTTTGTGCATATATTTGAATAATAGTAGTATTAACTCGTTGTCCTTGTAGGTGTATGGTTATGATCCTATCACTGACAGCACTGTACTTCAGGATAGATCTTGAAACATTTTTTTTTTTTTTTTGTGACAATGAATGCCATGCCATTCCTCTTCAATTTGTCATTCCCAGAATAGTAGATCATTGGGTTATCTGATTCAAAATGGCCAAAATCAGTCCATTTCAGCTCAATAATGATTAGGATATCTATCTTTATGTGTTCTGTTTCATTTTGACAACTTCTCATTTTCATGAATTCCTACTTTGTGCTTTCCATGTTCCTATTATGAATGGGTGTTTGCAGCTGTTTCTTTCCATTTTATTCATGCTACATCAGCAAATGGCAGTCCTGAAAGCTTTACTCCATCTACGTCATTAAAGTCACCTCTACTTTGAGAAGGCAGTTCTTCCTCACTTGTATTTTGAGTGCCTTCTGACCCGAGGGGTTCATCTTCTTGCACTATATCAGACAATGTTTCAGGACTATTCATAAAATTTTCTAGTCATAATTGAGACAGTGTTTCACTGTTATTCATAAGGTTTTCACTGGCCAATACTTTCAGAAGTGGATGGCCCATTCCTTCTTCTATCTTAGTCTTAAAGCTCCCCCTGAAACCTGTTCACCATGGCTGACTCTTCTGGTATTTGAAATACTGTTGGCATAACCTCCAGCCTCACAACAACATCCAAGCCAAGACTATACGACAAACTGACAGACAAGTGGTAGAGTATCAAATGGAAGGCTTAAAACAAGAGAAATTTATTGTCTCAGAGTTCTGGAGACTAGAAGTCTAAAATCAAAGAGTCAGCAGGGCCATTCTCTCTGAAGGCTCCAGAGGAAAATCTGCCTTTGCCACTTCCTAGTTTCTGGTGTTTCCTAACAATTCTTGGCATTCTGGCTTGTGGTTGCATCACTCCAATATCTGCTTCTGCCATGACCATCTTCCCTCTGTGTCTATCTCTTCTTTCTATAAGGATGTCAGTCACATTGGATCATGTTCCAACATCCTACTCTAGTATGGCATTATACAATTTAGCTAAAGATATCTTCAAAGACCCTACTTCCAAGCAAGATTACATTCTCAGGTACCAGGGGTTAGGACTTCAACATATCTTTTTTGGGGACATAATTCAATCCATAACAAGTCCCACCTCTTGAAATGCTTTGGTCTTAGATGGTACCTGGGTATTGATATATTTTTAAATCTTCTGAGATGATCTTATTATTTAGTTAGAGGTAAGAACCACTGGAGATCTGGCTACATGTTAGGATTACCTGTAGAACTTTTAAAACATATCAATGCATGGCCTCATTCAGGTGACAAGAAACCAAATCACTAAAGGATAAGCCTGGCTATATTTATTTTTTAAAACTCTCCAGGTGATTTTAATACACCCTGAGAGTTGAGGACCACAGTTGTAAGGATGTAACCTAAAGGCAGATTTTGAATCAAAGTTAGGAACAACTTCTTACAACTTAGAAATTGACCCAAATCATAATTGCTTGATTCATGATATTATGAGGGTATTGCTAGAGGATGTGACATTGCTGAGACTGGACAAACATTCACTAGTGGTTTTTGCATTACATGAGAACATAGATATAAATCTTTTCCAAATTTTGGATCTCAGGGCCACTTCTAGGGCAAGGGAAGCCATGAGCAAATATTATTAGGCAAGCCCCTGAGGATATAAACAATTTCATTTTTAAAATGTCCTATAAAATGTACTGGAGAAATTTAAAAGGTATTGAGATTTAAGATTGGGCAATCTACTGCCATAGAGATACTGCCTCAGAAACTCAAGGAGGGGTTGTTATGAGTCGAATCGACTTGATGGCAGTGATTTTGGTTTGGTTTGGTTTATAGAGATTTATAGATAAAGATACAAGCTAATGGATAGAAAAGCAATACACTGAAACCTGTGAGAGCTGGAACTTGACAGGACTGTCCTGTTTTTCTGGGTCTCACAAGTTTTCTGCCTTTGACAGGGTGCAGTGTGCACTGTTATTGCTTACCTGTCTCTCTGCATTAAGGGAAAATATTTCGCTTTTCCTTCTCTGACAGTTTCTACCTTACACAGGTTCCAGCTTTTGCAGGTTTTACAGTACTTATGTATCTCTTCAGTTTTCTATTAGTGTATGTACAATATACAAGCCTCATCTCTTTGTATTCTTCATTATCAAATGCACTGCTCCTGGGTGAAAAATTTTACATCTCCTACCATGAGCAAAAGGTGGCGATATTATTTCTCCAATGCCGTGATTCTTTAGAAACTGTTTGTATGGAAGCAATCTAGATTTTCTTGCCTTTGCACTTTCTTAAAACCATTTATTTAATGTCAGTTACACCATTACTCATCACACTGTACCATCCATTGTGCCACCTGGCAACACTGACTTCCAGTGACTGTAAGAAGGCTTACTATTATGTTTCAATGAGCATAAGTACAAAGGCTAGTTTTAATCAGAGCATGCAGGAAAATGTGAACTATAATTCTTTTTCCTGATCATGAAAATTTACAAGTGAGAATGAATAGGGCAAACTTAAAATAGTGCATCTTCCTACCACTCTACCACACTCATCCAACCACAACCAGTAGGGAACTATGGTCAGAATGATAAGAGCCATCCCTTTCATGCAAGGAATATCTCTCCTTTCTTCAGCATAGGTTAGGCCAAATTAGAAGAACAGCATCACCACATAGTTAGGAAGCAAGAGAAGAACATGGAGTGGAAAAGCCTATTGTTATTGTAGCCTGTGGCCTCAAATACCCTTGAAGGAAATTGACACAACCACCCAAGATGGCTTGATCATAGCCTGGACCCTGGAAAGGACAGGCAGCTGCTCTGAGTGCCAGCAGCTATGGACATACCTGATAAAGATTTCCTGCAACCACCTCACCACCTCCAGGAACTATAGACTACAGCAGCATCGAGATCAAAACATAGATGGGCCAGTCACGCACATGGGCCCTCACATAGAGCTCAAGTTGGTGGTAGATGACTGATAGTTCATAACTCTGAACTTGACTTGAGTCCAACTTGATTGAAGGTCCTCCCAAAATGGCATGCTAGTACTGCTCCATCACACTAATCTCATGTGATCTCATGAAAGAAATAGCATGCCATAATGCCACAGTGACTTGCTCGACAAGCTGTCCTCTTGGAATCCTGGCCTGCTATAAAAGATATCTGGTCAGTCCATGGAGAGTCAGAGAATGCAGAGTGTGCATTAAAAAGTGAGAGTGAAACCCAGGTGGAGCTGGAGCTGGGTTGGGGCACCCTACTAAGACAGCATTGTTCACCCAATAGAAGGATACTTAGAGTGAGAAGTGGAGCCTTAGGTGGATCCTCTGTTGTGTGGATCTGAGGGCAGGGTCACTGTTAAGTGTCTATGCATCAATGATACATTGATTGTTTGCATGTGATAGTGAAGTTATCAGAGACTCCTAGGAGGTGTATGTGGTGTTATTTGCTTCTAAGTCTTCAGTAAGAGAGGTAAAATAATAATAATTTAATTTTTATATACATCAACTATACATATGTCCCAACTTTGAAACTGAATTTTATGAAGCCAACTGCAGCCTCAGTTTTTTAATAGGAACTATATATTTATGTCATGTAGGAAAAAAAAAAATGCATTTTACAGTTAGTTTTGGATACAATGACAGATGCAGATTATATGATAAAAGTATATGTCTTTTGGTGATTTATTAGTTGTGGTTTAACGGAAATTCCAATATAAAGAACCGAAAGAGATAACCCAATATGTAGCTGTTTTAATAAATTTCCTAATTATATAATAATGGTTGTGTATAAAAGCTTTCTTCCTTACCAATAAAAGGACACATTGGGTGACATCTTAATTTTGTGCTTTCCTCAGATTTAATGATCTTCCAGATATCATACTCTCATATTTAAAAATTAAAAAGTATTAAATCAGAATCCCAGAAGTAATAATTTCACAGTTAATCTGAACCCTCCTCCAGTTCATCTAATCATTATTTGATCAAATCTAACTCTTATAGAGTTATTGTCTCATAGGAGTGAAAACATTAATGATTTTCTTTTCTAAGTGAATGCACTTATTAATGAATCACACCTGCTGGTAAGATGAATTTTCTCATTGACATCCCTGATGTTTCTTCTTTATTTTTTCTAATGTCGTTCATAAATAATAGGTAATATTTGTTCACAACAGAGAGATGCTTAGAATAAAGAGGATTGGGAGATGACTTAAAACCCTGTTAACAGTTAGTTATTAAAACAAAACAGATAATAGATATTGGGAAAGTAATTTGCCAATCTCTAGCTAAACTCAAGCCTAATAACATAATAGGAGCAAATGAAAATCACTTATCAGAAGACGGTGTGCATGAATTGGAAAAGGACTTAATAGGAACTATTAGGCATTTCACATGCATTACCAAAATTACTTGCTCTACTTTCAACATAAGTACATTTTACTTTAAAAAACAAACAAATCAATAAATATTATTAGTGCCTACTATGTTTAGATAAAGCAGTAGGCTGATTTAGGGGATATTGAAATGGGTTAGTCATACCTAATTTATTTAACTGAATTGACTTGATAATTTACTTACCGACTGAAATATATCTAGACTTCAAACTATTAGCTTTTAAAACAACTTAAGAAGGTATTCAATGTAAGAACCAACACGGTTGTGATTGCACAAAAGTAGTTGCCATTTTTATTTTTCTTGACTATTTAAGAAACTCAGAAAAAATTGTAATATGTAAAGACCAAAACTGGCAGTCTTTCTAAAAAATGTGACTTGTGTGATTTTCAAAAGTAAAAAAAAAAGTTTTTAGAGAAACTAACTAAAAGTCACTTTTGTTTTATATTGTGTCCAAAATAAAAAACAAAACAACAACAAAAAAAAGAAAATATATTTTTTTTCTGAAAAGAAAATCTATACAGAAGAATGGCATTTGTTACATAAACTTCACTTTATGATTTTTTTATCCCTCTCAAAATGTGATAACTGATTAAAAATGCCTATTGAAGAGCAAACGTAGCATTATACTACTAAGTGTCAAATGAAGGGCATTAGAGAAATATGCAAACACCTTAGGGAAGCCAAGGAAACATGTGACTCAGTGTAGGGCACTAAATGATTAATCAGCTCAGCTGTGTTGTCTTTTAAATTATTGTCATCCACTTCTGTAAGTGCTCAAAGGGAGTACAATCCAAGTCTGGGATATTTTATCACCCAGCAGGAGATGAATAAAAAGATTTTTTTCTTCCATGCCATTTATAGAAAATAAGGGGAAAAAAAATGTAAACTTGGAAAAATTTGAGTTGCATCTTTAAGGAAGTAAAATGAAAATAGTGCCATCTACTATTTGCCAGGCACTGAGCTACCCAAACCAAACCCAAACCCACTGCCACTGATTCCAACTCATAGCAACCCTGCAGGAACAGGGTAGAACTGCCCCAGAGGGTTTCCAAAGTTGTAAATCTTTATGAAATCCTCATCTTTCTTCCACAGAGCAGTTGGTGGTTCGAATCACAGACCTTTTGGTTAGCAGCCAAATGTCTTAACTACTGCATCACCAGAGCTTCTTGGTTGGCACTGAACTAAGAGGTTTGTAAATATCATCCCACTTAATCCTGACATCGTCAATCTAAAGGAGATATCATCCTTATTTTACACAGGAGGAAGCTGAAACTCAAAAAATTTAAGAATTACCCCAAATTCTACAATAAATACATCACAGAGCTAAAATGTAAATCCTAGTCTACCTGATTTTCATGATGCAAGAAAAAGATTTGGGTGGAATTGCCCTGTAGTTGTAATTTACAAATCACATCTAAGGTACTTTGATTGATTTATCAGTTGATTGACCCAACCATTCATCCAACAAACTTATGTTGCACCCTTGTTTTACTTCAGATAATAACCTGCGACCTAAATCAACAAAAAAGGCCTCCTCCTTAGGAGCTTAAGGTCTAGGATGATATTTGATTTCGGCATTAACCCTCTTAGAATTCATACTTTACCAAACACATGTTGGTGAGGATCCTCCCACAGAAATTACGCTCACAGTGAAGGACTTCCTATAACCTGGTGCATTCTTATAACGAAAAAGTAACCATTGTTAAATGCTTCTTTGTTTATTTCTAGAAATTTTCTAGACAAATCAAAATATGTAGGTAAAACATTTTTTAACCAATTTGTAAAAATAAAATCACATATATTCTTCAATTTCTAAAGTCTAAATGGACAAAGCAAGAGAGATTTTGTGAGATTTGATGCATATAATTTTACTTATTGTATATTTTCAACTTACTCAATACTACCACTCTCTGTGATTTTCATGTGCTGTGGGTATGTGAGAGCTCTGCCAGGTGTTCTGGGAAATAGGCTGGGAACGATATAATTTAGGGTTCTATTAATGTATTTTGTGCTTGGACAGATATCATTACTTGACTACAAAACTCCATTCTTGTAATGATTCTAATACTTCTAATTCAGTGTTCTGGGTCACCTTGCTTGATCAAGGAAGTTGACACAGAGAAAATTCTTTGTCAGTTGGACTCCAGTTCTTGCTCTCAAGAGATATATACTTTAGAAGTGCATCTATGGAATTTACACAAAACTTGGAATATCATCGGTGACATAGAAAAGGAAAAATAAAATGTTTGTGAGTAGCAGGATTCAGAATTTTTTTAAAAAAATCAATTTTAGACATTTAGAAACTTGAACATTAATGGGGTCAGAGGTATTTGATTTCTTATAAGCGTTAACAATCTAGTTATAAACAACAGTAAAGCAAGCACTAGTGAGTCAGTATAATTCACAAATATAATCCCCTCCTTCTATCAAACCTGGCTTTGATACTTGGCCAATATACCTCATAGGCAGCAACCACTTGTCTGCCAATGGAGATTGAGTTTTGCTATGATATTGAACAAATTTCACTGGAGCTTCTAGAATAAGACAGACTGGGAAGAAAAGCCTAGTGGTCTACTTCTGAAGATAAGTCAATGAAAATCTTGTGCCTCACCACAGTGATCAATAGTGATCAATAGTCTGATCTGCAACCAATTATGAGGATGGTGCAGGACCATTTTCTTCAGTTGTGCACGGGGTTGCCACGAGTTGGCAGCCAAGTTGCAGATAACAATAACAACAACAATAAACAATAATTTAATTTTGGAAGTAAGGACTGGGCAGAAGGGAAGTGCATATTACAATATCTTAGTCATTTCTTTTTCAATAAGAGTGCAGGAAGGAGCTCTGGTGGTGCAATGTGTAAAATATTTGACTGCTAATAAGAAAGTTGGTAGCTCAAACCCATCAGCTACTCTGTGGAAGGAAGATGGGGCAGTCTACGTCCGTAAAGATTTACCACCTTGGAAACCCAATGGGAGTTCTATGAGTTGGAATCAACTTGATGGCAGTGGATTTGGTTTAATATATGCAGGTACTGAAACTTCCTGATTTTAAAGGAATGTTAGATGTCTTCAGCCTTCCTCTCCAGTTTACTAGTCCTGCTGGACTTCCACAAGCTGCAGAGTTATAGGTAGTTTTCCCTCTAGCATGCAGGCTGTCTTTATGCATATATAATCTAATTATTCATCTCTGGAAGACATGTTTTGCAATGCATATTTCTAGGAGAGGGGAGGAATACATTGAGCTATATCCACTGCAACTCTGCAAACAGTTTCTTGTTGTCTGCTCTTGTTTTTATTGGCAGGTAGCAAAACTTGCAAAATAGCTGTTTAAGGCTGGTGTGCTGTTGTATTTTTTCATCCTCGGAGCAGAGGAAGGCCCAGTGACCCATTCAGGAAACAAACACAAAACATAGAGATTACTTTCTTCGTTAGAGGTTTAAAAATTACTTTGTATGCTCAAAAATACGGAATAATGTTGATATCTGAAATGGAATTCATATTTATCTAGACTAGGAGCCCATAGATCCCAAGTAAATCCAAGTGGACAGTGGTTCCTGGACACTGAAATGTAACTGTGGTTCTATGTGGACTTGGGAGAGTGGAGGGAAATGGTCTGCAACTTTCCTCAGATTCTCAAAAGGTCTTTGGTTCAAAAGAAGCTCACACATGTCTCATTTATCTAGTTTAACTTCCTAGGAATGGTGCAACTTTCCCAGGACCCATTGGCTCATACACAGGTGAATTTGAGGCAGCTCTTTGATGTCCACATTAATGCTCTTTCCACTACATCACTTTCCGTGGTTTCAACTAATCTTGAAATACAGATCTTTTCCTTAGATGGACTTGCTGCTTTAAAGAATCACTTTTCTAACTGCTTTTCACTGAAATATAAAAGTCTATCCAGGGAGTTATGAAGGGATGAGTCTACAGAATTCACCATCTACACTTCCAACAGAGCAGTTGTGCTTTTATCTATTTTATATATTGGTGTTCTAAGATTTTTTTCTTTTTTTTTTTTTGAAAAGTCAGTTCCCTCTATAATGAAAATTATTCTTTTAAGATTTCTGAAATGATAAAAATGGATTTTGGGCACCAGTGTAGAGACCACCTGTAGTATAGTGATAAAAGGTTCTTAGAGTTGTGCAGTACACAATTGTACAACATTATGTGACAGCCTAGAAAAATAGTGGTACTTTGAGTAATTACTTCCCAGAAGTGTTTAAAATTATAAACTCTTTTCTTAGGTTATTTTATCTCAAAACAGACTCTTAGACCTTTTGTCTACCATTCTGTTTCATGATTTTATAATTTGAGATACTTAGTTCATTTGTGCTGGAAAGTTTACCTTGGATCTTCTTGAGATATCTCAAACCAGACTTTCTGATATAAAACTTTATGCTCATAAAATTGGTTGCTATGAGTCAGGACCAACTTAATGGCAGTGAGTGAGGGATTATGGCAAGATGGTAGAACAGGGAGAAAAGCTACACAGACTCTCTTCAACAAAACAGTGAGAAACCAATTGAATCCAGTACAGAAGATAATCCTGGGACTCCGAGCTTTGAAAGGAAGGTAAAGAATTGGATTAAATACCAACTAGAAGAAGAATGAAAAGAATGAGTAAGGAGACAAATGGAGCTGCAGACTGCTGGCTGTCCTGAGTGCACAGCCATTTTGAATATTTGCAAACACATCCTAGTAGCAACCTAAGAATGAGCTCTGTTCATCACGGACTGCATTGGCAAGGACTACATTGATGCCTGACAACCAGAAAGGAAAAGAGTGAAAAAGGAGACAAACAGACCTGTGGACTGTGGCTCTCCTGAGGATGGAGCCATTTTGAATATTTTCAAGCAATGAGGCCATTTTGAATATAAGCAAGTGTTGCTCTTGCCTGGGCAGCAACCTATGAATAAACTCTGCTTTCCAAAGACAACATGGACAACTGCACTGGGAGTTGACAACTAGAAAGGTGCAACATTCCCCTGTTATTCTTATATTCCACACCCTCTTGGTGAACAGAGGTGTGTGGCTATTGCACTCCTCTATCCATCTTCTTGACCAGCAGGAATCCCATCCTGATCTGTGCCCTGACAGAGCCTGGGTACCCTGCCCAGCCCCACTGTTGGGTTTTTGTTTGTTTTAAAATTATACTTTTTATTTTTTTCCCTTCCCCATCCTTGGTTATTATTTTTTTCCTTCCATTTTTCTGATTCTCTTCTTTTTCCTTTCTTTTGATTCTCTCCATCCTTTGTTTTTCCTTTTGCAGTTTTTCCATTTTTTTCTTTGTTATTCTTTCCTCTATTTTGCTAATTCCTCCCTTCCCAGATATTGTGGCCTTCCCTGTGTGCTTTTCTCATTATCTTTCTTTTATCCTTTTTAAAATATATTTTGGAAAATTTTCTTCATGCTTAATGAACTTTCTTTTGTTTTTTTCACAATTGTTTCAGATTGTTTATGTGGTTTGAGTTTTTTGTTCTCTTGTTTTAATTGTTTTGGTTGCTTTTGGGGTTTTCCTTTTCTAACTGAATGGGAGAGAGCAACTATTTCCACACAACCAACTTTCCTGTACCGCTTGCAGCCCCACCCACTGAGTGAGGGCCACCAATTGCTTTTGTATCAACTGAACAATGATAGAGAGTAGCCAATACCAGTTCAACTCACCATCAACT
>NW_006921617.1:2632545-2634649 GCF_000298275.1 Orycteropus afer afer
AAACCCAAGGGGGTGTCACTATGAGTTGGGGCCGACTAGACGGCATATAACAACAACAACAACAGAGATCTGTGCAGACATTCTCATTCTCTATCACACCCAGCAGAAGACAAGTGTTAGTGCCTAAGTGCTAGCAACTAGTGAATAGAAGAGCACAGTACCCTGCTCACACAGATATACCAAAACAAAATAAAGGGAAAAAAAATTAGGCCAATTACACCAACACACAACCACAAATTAAGCATAAATACAACACTAAGATATCTTGGAGACAACAGATGATCATAGTCCACACAAAGAAGTAAGATAAAGTAGTAGAAACAAGGGGCCAAGATACAAATGAAGAAAACATCCTTGAGGAAAAAGCAGCATTGGAACTTCATGATAACAAATTCAAAAGAATTATATTTGCTTACCTTCAACAGATTGAGAGATAGATCAAGGACAATGATGATAAAATTAGGGAAAACACAGACAAAACTCTAGAATAATTTAGGAAAACAATACAAGAACAAACAGACAAAATAAACAAAAAATTAGAAATGATACAAAACAACAAATAGAAATCCAGAAGATTAACACAAAGATTTCATAAATAGATAACACGCTGAATGGGGAAAGGAATAGAATAGAATCAATAGAAAACAGAATTAGTGAGATTGAAGACAAATCTCTCAATGCTACTTTGTTAAAGTATCAATCAGAAAAAAAGATAAAAACAAAATGAAGGAAGCCTAAAATTATGTGGCATACCATATATAGGAATAACATATGTGTAATTGGAATTCTAGAACAAGAAGAAACTAATAAAACTACAGACAAAATTGTTGAAGATATGTTGGAAGAGAATTTCCTTAATATGATGAAAGACAAGAATATATCTATTCAAGAAGTTCAATGAACCCCAAACAAAATAGACTCCAAAAGAAAAACACCAAGTCATACTGTCATCAAACCTACCAAAACAAAAGACAAGGAAAAAATCTTGAAAGCAGCATGGGAAAAACAAAAAGTTACCTACAAAGGGCAACCAATAAGACTACACTCTGATTTCTCAGCAGAAACCATGCAGGCAAGAAGGTAATGGGATGATATACATAAAACCCTGAAAGAAAAAAATTTCCAACCAAGACTTATATACCCAGCAAAATTGTCCCTCAAATATGAGCGTGAAAGTAGGAGATATCCAGATAAGCAAAAATTAAAGGAATTTGTTACAATCAGACCAACCTCACAAGAGATGCTAAAAGGAGTCCTTTGGACACAGAACCAACAACAAAAAGCAACAAGCAATGATTAACACACATGGTAACAAAACCCAGAAACTAACCCACTTATAGAAGAATTCAAAATAAAAAGCTTACAAGACTGTAAAGAGCGAACCAGAGACATCAATTGATAAATGAGGACAATTAAAAACTAAAAAGAGGGAATAAATTGTGTAGTTACAGAAATTCTAAACATAAACATTGAGGAAGTCTAGAAAATTGTGAGATAGAACAGACTGTTTTAAAGTTGGGAAGAAAATAATAAATCACAGGAGAACCTCAAATAAAAATAATAAACCTTTGCATCAACACAAAAAAAGAAGACAAGCACAAATATTCAGCAAATACTAAAACAATAGCAAGGAAGGAAATAATAACATAATACATAAACAAAATGGGCTTAGCATAGAAAATTATATGCAACAAAGAAATCAGAAACACCATAAAAAATCACATAACAAAATGATATCAATAAATTCATACTTGTTAATAATTACACTGAATGTAAATAGATTAAAAGTACCACTCAAGAGACAGAGAGTTGCCGACTGGATTAAAAAAAAAATGACCCATCAATATGCTGTCTACAAGAGATACACCTTAGATACAAAGACAAAAATTAAAAATCAAAAGTTGGAAAAGATATACCAAGCAAAAAGCAACCAAAAAAGGGCAGGAGTGGTAATATTCATTTCTGATAAAATGGACTTTAAGAGAAAAACAACCATAAGAGACAAGGAAGGGCATTATATAATGATTAAAGGATTGATTGAACAGATGACAAACCATCATAAATATCTACACACCCCATGAAAGAATTCCCAAAATATATAAAG
>NW_006921617.1:2639254-2645428 GCF_000298275.1 Orycteropus afer afer
CTTCGTCTCACCTATTTTGGTCATGTTGTCAGAAGGACCATTCCCTGGAGAAGGATGTCATGCTTGGTAGGGTGGAGGGTCGACAAAAGAGGGGGAGGCCTTCAATGAGATGGATTGACATGGTGGCTGCGATGATGGGCTCAAATATAGCAGGGATCATGGAGTTGGCGCAGGATCGCGCAGTGTTTCGTTCTGTTGTGCATGGTGTCTCTATGAGTCGGAAGCAACTCGATGGCACCTAACAACAACAACAACATTGCAAAGCATCTTCTCAGATCACAATGCTATAAAACTAGAAACCAACACTAGGAAGACAAACAGAAAAGGAGCAAACACTTGGAAACAGAATAACACCCTCCTCAAAAAGAACTCAGTAATAGAAGAGATAAAACATGAAATTAAAAATTCCCTGAACCATGGAAGAATTAAAACACAACATACTAAATCTTCAGGACACAGATAAAACAGTGATTGGAGGGTAGTCTATAACTCTATAACACCAAAACAGAAGAAAGAGCCAAAATCAATGCCTTAACCCAACATCTCCAACAATTAGGAAAAGAGCAGCAAAAAATAAATAAATAAGTAAATAAAGCTTACAGTCACCAGAAGAGAAGAAATAATAAAGATTCAATTCAAGCAGAAATAAATGAAACAGAAAATAGAAAGACAGTAGAAAAGATTAACAAGACTAGAAGTTGGTTCTTTGAAAAGATTTGAAAACTAAACAGCTTAACAAAGGAAAAGAAGAAGAAGATGCAAATAACACAAATAAGAAATGAAATGGGTGACATCACAAAAGAACCAATAGAAATAAAAAGAATAGTGTCAGAGTAGTATGAAGAACTATGCTCAAATAAATTTGAAAACCAAGAAGAAATGGACAGATTTCTAGAAACATACTATTTACCAAATGAACACAAACTGAGGTAGCAAATTTAAATAAACCCATAAAAAAAGAAGAATTGAACAGATCATAAAAAAATTATCAACCAGAAAAAGTCCTGGCCTAGATCATTTCACTGGAGAATTCTACTAATCATTCACAGAAGGGCTGACACCAATCCTATCTGAACTATTCCAGAACATAGAAAAGGATGTTATCCTCCCAAATTCATTTTATAAAGTGAGCATAACCCTGTTACCAAAACCAGGGAAAGATACTTCTAGAAAGGAAAACTACAGACCAATATCCATCATGAATATAGATACAAAAACCTCCAACAAAATCCTAGCCAATTGTCTCCAACAACATATCAAAAAAAAAATAACACATCATGACCAAGTGGGATTTATACCAGGTATGCAAGTGTATGGTCAGTAACTGTCCAAAATGGCTTTCAGATACCATCTTGTTTAGCCATGTTTATAAGAATATCAAGCCATTTTCCTTCTCCCTCCCTGTCATATAGTCCCCTGCTCTCCCTTGTCAGGTATTAACCACCTTCCTTGTAATGTATTAACTCCTCTTTACAATAGTTTCAAACAATAAAGCTTGCTAACTGGCAGTGTCTTATCAGAGCACACACAGGTGGTGGCTGGGCCCCTCTCTCTAACACAACCTGGAGGCACCGAGTCTGAAGCCAGTCACGTAGCCTTCTGTTCCCAGTCACATAGCCCCCATCCCCACTTCCTCAAATACAGGTATAAGTATCCCTGTGAAGCGAGGGGAGGAGGAGGAGGAGGGGGAAAGGGGGAGGGGGTGTGGGGGGGCAAGGGTGTGGGGTGGGGGTGTGGGGGTGTTGGTTTAGTGGTCATCTTAGAACCACTCTGGCCTGCTGCTGCTGGATGCTGAATTACTAGCAACATTTGTAAGCCTGCTTTCTTTGATCTTTTAAATCTTTTCTCTCCTGATTCTCTTTGTTTCTTTTCTAAATAAACATTCGCGTCTCTGCCTCAGCCTCTGGAAAAGATTTTTTGACTGTCACTACCTACTCAGAAGGAAGTTTTAACCTCCTTGGAAATTTCACACAATAGTGAGAATGGTTCGACATTAGAAAAACCAACAATATAATCCAACACATAAGTAAAATAAAGGAAAAAAAAATCACATGATCCTATCAATAGATGAAGAAAAGCCATTTGATAAAATATAACAATTATTCCTAATAAAAACTCTCAGAAAAACAGGAATAGAAGGGAAATTCCTCAACACAATAAAAGGCTTATATGCAAAACCAACAACCAACACTATTCTCAATGGAGAGAGATACTGAAACCATTTCCCTTGCAAACAGGAACCAGACAAGGATGCCCTACATCTCCACTTCTATTCAACATTGTATTGGAAGTCCTAGCCAGGGCAATAAGGTAAGAAAAGGAAATCAAAGGCATCCTAATTGGTAAGGAAGAAATAGAACCATCCCTGTTTGCAAATGATATGATCCTCTACATAGGAAACCCAAGAGACTCAGAAAGAGAACTTCTCACTTATTGCAAGATTTACCATAGTAACATGATACAAGATCAATGTACTAAAATCAGTTGGATTCTTCTACACCGGTAAATAGAATCTCTGCAAAGGAAATGAAATCAATATCATTTACATTAGCTACCAAAAAGATAAGATTCTTAGGAACAAATCTTGCCAGGAACATAAAAGGCCTATACAAAGAAAACTACAAAACACTACTTCAAAAAAGGAAGTTTAAGAGATTTACATAAATGTGAGAATATACCATGATCAAAGACAGGAAGATTGAACACTATGAAAATGTCGATGCTACCCAAAATGACCTACATATTCAATGGAATCTCGATCAAGATTTCATCAACATTCTTTAAAGATATGGAAAAACCAATCACTAATTTCACGTAGAAAGTAAAGAGACCTCGGAAAAGCAAAGCACAAGCACTACTAAAGAAGATCAAAGTAGGAGGTCTCACTCCCAGATCTCAAAACCTCTATACAGCCACCGTTGTCAAACAGCCTGGCACTGGTACAATGACAGAAACATAGACCAGTGGAACAGAATTGAGAACCCAGAAGTAGGTCCTTCAACCTGTGGTCAACTGATCTTTCAGAAAGGGCTAAAGTCTATTAAAAGGGGAAGAGAAAGTCTTTTTTACAAAAGGTTTTGGAAAACTGTATATCCATTAGCAGAAAAATTAAACAAGATCCATACTTGACACCACACAAAAAACTAACTCCAGATCAAAGACTTAAATGTGAAGCCTAAAACAATAAAGTTCACCAAAGAAACATAGGGGCAAATTTAGGGGCCCTAATTTACGGCATAAATAGACTATCAAGCATAACCCAAGATACACAAACAGCAGAAGATAAACTAGATGATTGGTACCTTCTGGAAATTAAATTGTTACATGCATCAAAAGACTTCTCCAAAAGAGTAAAAAGGAACCTACAGAATGGGAAAAAATATTCGGCAATGACATACTGGGCAAAGGACTTAGTTCTAAAATTTGTAGAAAATTCTAATACCTCAACATCCAAAAGACAAACAATCCAATTAAAAAATGGGGAGAAGACATGAACAGACACTTCACCAAAGAAGATATTCAGGCAGCCAAGAAACACATGAGGAAATGTTCATGATCATTAGTCATTAGAGACATGCAAATCAGAACAACCATGAGATATCATCTTAATCCAACACTAATAGCAAAGTTCAACAAGACAGAATATAGCAAATGCTGGTGAGGATGTGGAGACTGGGATTCTCATACACTGCTGGTGGGAACATAAAATGATACTACCACTGTGGAAATTGATATAGCAATTCCTTAAAATTTGGAAATGGAAATACCATTTGATCCAGCAATTTCATTACTACATATATGTCCTAAAGAAGTGAGAGGCAGGACCTGAACAGGTATATGCACACCCATATTCACTGCATCACTGTTCACAATAGCAAAGAGATGGAAACAACCTAGGTGCTCATTAACTGAGGAATAGATTTTAAAAACTATGGTACATGCATAGAATAGAGTGCTGTGCAACTCTAAAGAAGAATGTAGAAACTACAAAACACCACATAATGTGGATGAACTTGGAGGACATTTTACTGAGTGAAATATGTCAATCATGGAAGGACAGATATTATATTAATTCACTACTGTAAAAAAGTTAAGGAAAGGTTCATACATGGAAGAAAAGTTTCTTTGTTAGTTACCAGGAAAGGTAGTGAGGGAAGGGAGTATTCCTAGATAAGCTGAAAAAAAAAAAAGTATCTATCTATAAATAGATAGATAGATAGATAGATAGATAGATAGATAGATAGACATAGAACCCAAAGATTATTAGTATTTACCAGGGGTAGGAGTGAGAGGGAAAGGCCAAGATTTTGTTTGCAGGATATTGAGTTTATGCTAATCATGGTAGAATATTTTGGAAAAGGACAGCAGTAATGGTGGCACAACATGTTATCCATGTTATCAATGTCCCTGAAAAATGTTATCAATGTCCCTGAACAATAAATGTAGATGTTGTTATGTTGGGAATGTCTTACTGTGTATGTTTTCACCACAATAAAACTTAAAAAAAAGAAAAAAAGAGTTCCAGCAAGATTGCTGACTAGGCAGAAAGACTGAACAGACCCTCTTCAACAAAGAAAAGGGAAACCAATTAACACAGACACAATATAATCTTGGACCCCTGAGCCTTGAAGGGAAGGATATAGAAGTGGACTAAACCCCAACTAGCAGGAGAATTTGTGTGAAAATACCAAAAAAGGAGACATATGGAGCTGCGGTCTAGCAGCGATCCTGAAGGCACAGACAGCTTGGAGATTCCTGAGTGGTGGTAGGACCTAAGAATTAACCTAAAAATCACCCTGCTAGCCAGGAACTGCATGGAGGACTGTGCATGATGGCTGAGGAACAAACTGAAAAGGTGAAGAGAAAGGTGGGCTGAGCTGTGGAATTTTGCTGGTCCAGAGGGCACCGCCATTTTGAAGGTTTAAAAAGTGACTTGACTATTTTGAGTATTTAAAGAGACAGCACTCTCGCAGATTCCTGGGGCTGAAGAACACCTTCTGCTTTTCAGCAACCCCAAGGACACTCGGGACCTGCAAGACTGAAAAGGTACAACATTCCTCTGGTTACTCTTACACCCCACACTCATTTGGTGAACAGAGGTGTGGCCATCCCCCACTCCCACCTACCTTCTGGGACTACAGGAATTCAATCACAGTCTGTGTGATCAGACGGAGTCTGGGTGCCCTGCCCTGTCCTCCAACGATTTTTTTTTTCCTATTTATTTTTATTTTTTCTTTTTTTGCTTTCTTTTTTATTTGGTGATCAGTTTGCTTGTATTTGTCTGTTTTAAAGCAACTAATATTATTAATAGCTTTGTCCTTTTTGTTATTATTCTTAATCTTCCTCTCCCAGGTCCTAGTTTTCAGCATTTTTTTCTTTTCCCTGTGCCTGGTTGAATTTTTTTTTTTTTTTAATTTAAGTTTTTTTTTTCCTTTCCCCATTTTTCTCGTGATTAACCCCTTTCCTTGTTTTTCTTTTTGCATTTTTCCTTAATGTATTATTCTCCTTCCCTACTTTTTTTTTAGTGCCGTGTCCCCAGATAATGCAGGTTTTCATGTTGTTTCTTCTTTTTTTCCCTTTTTTTTGGTGACTGTTCCTGTGGGATTATATGGGGTGTTTTTCATCCAAGGGCTTTTAGTTTTTTGATGGTTATTCCATTGTAATTTATGTCTAACTGAGTGGGAGACAACAACAGTCCCCACAAGACACAACTACACCCACACCTCCTGCAACTCCACTTACTGAGTGAGAGCCACTACCTCCTTTTCCACCAATGGGCCAATGATAAAAAACCACCAAGAAGAGCCTAAATCACCCTTGGCTGCTCTTCACAAACAGTTAACAGAGATCAAAATACAACAACGCCACGATGCCTCGGAAACAACAGACCATCACAGTCCGCACAAAGAAGCGGGGTAAAGTGGTAGAAACAAGGGAGCAGGATACAGACCCAGAACACATCCCTGAGGAAGAAGCAGCATTGGGACTCTCTAATAAGGAATTCAAAAGAACTATCTTTAGGTATCTTCAAAGGATTCAGAGACAGACCAAAGAAAACACAGAAAAATCCTTAGAAAAATTTTGGAAGAAAATACAAGAACAAAATGACAAAATAAATGAAAAATTAGAAATGATTCTAAATCTACAGATAGAAATCCAGAAGATTAATACTAA
>NW_006921617.1:2654223-2657337 GCF_000298275.1 Orycteropus afer afer
ACACCAGAGGCTCAGTCTCAAAACTCAAGTCTACATGTCACCACAGTAGGACAAACCGACAGACAAGTTTGTCTTGCTGTTGGAGACCTCTCATATCACCCCCACCTGAGTCCCTGTGGCTGACTGTACTTCTGTCTGGCTTCCTGGCTTTTAATCCCCTTTCTTCTGCTCTTCTGGCCTGCTGCTTTGGGTGTCTCTGAGTTGTCCCTGGGGCTGACTGCTCCTCTGTCTGAGTTCCTGGCTTTTATCCCCTTTCTCCTGCTCTTCCGGCCTGCTACTCTGGGTGGACCTGAGTTTCCTTTCCTCACCTAATCTCTTCGGTTGATTGTTCTTCTCTCTGGCTTCCTGGCTTTTAATCCCCTTTTCTCCTGCTCTTCCTGCCTGCTTCTTTGGGCGTCCCTGAGTTGTCTCTCCTCACCTGTAACCCTGGGGCTGACTATCCATGGTAAGTTCAATAATCTTCATCAACATCATGATTCAAAGGTATCAATGCTTCTACTGTCTTCATATTCCTTGTCTAGCTTTCACGTATGCATGAGACTATTGAAAATACCACAGCTTGGGTCAGGGACGTCTTAGTCTTCAAGGTTAAATCTTTGCTCTTTAATACTTTAAAAAGGTCTTTTGCAATAGACTTGCCTAATGAAATCCTTGTTGATTTCTTGACTAATGCTTCTGTGAACATTAATTGTGGGTCCCAGTCAAATGAAATCCTTGACAACTTCATTCAAGATCAACCTCACACTAGCAATGATGTCCCTTATTCCACATCCTCTTCTGAAATAACATAAGGCTGAAGTAATGCAATGCAATGCACTGCCTTCAAGTCTGATCTGACTCATAGCTACCCCTCCTTGGGTTTCTGAGGAGGTATCACTACGGAAGTAGATTGCCCAACCTTCTTTCTGAGGAGTGGCTGGTAGATATGAACCATCACCCTTCTGGTTAGCAGTCAAATGCCTTAGGCACTACACCACCAGAGCTCCTAAGGCTGAAGTAGAGAAGTAGCAATGTAGATAGAAAGGAAAGCACCAATGAGAGAATTGTCAGGAGATAGAATCAATATCACACAAAGACTTATTGGATATAAACAGAATTATTCTCCTCTGGCTCTCCATTAGGGAACTTTGGTGGTGCAGTTATCATTCAGCTAACCATTCAAACCCACCAGTTGCTCTGTGGGAGAAAAATGAGGCAGTCTGCTTCTGTAAGGATCATTGCCTTAGAAACCTGATGGGGCAGTTCTATTCTGTCCTAAAGAGTCACTATCGGTCAGAATTGATTCAATGGCAGTGATTTTGGTTTTTTTTTTTTTTTGGCTCTCCATTAGAGTAATTTAAGGAAGTTTCAGGGACCATTCCCTGGAGAAGGATACTATGCTTGATAAACTGGAGGGTCAGTGAAAAAGAGGAAGACCCTCAATGAGATGGATTGAGACAGCAGCTGCAATGAAGGGCTCAAGTACAGCAAGGATTGTGAGGATGGTGTATGGCCAGGCAGTATTTTGTTCTGTTGTGCATAGGGTTGTTATGAGTTGCAGCCAACTTGATGACACCTAACAACAACAACAACAGTGAAGTTTCAAAAATTATAAACTCTTCCCTCAAGATAGATTTAAATTGGTCAATGGTAGTACCTAGGTATCTATATTTTGGAAAACATCTTATTATGTAATTCTATGTGTAATCAGGATTAAGTTTGGGGTAGAGAATAATTGAACATGACTAAGATGTGCCTAAGGTATTTGACTGCTAATCAGAAGGTTGGTGGTTCAAACCCACCAACCACTCCTTGGAAAGAAGGTTGGGCAATCTACTGTACTGATACCACCTCGGAAACCCAAGGAGGTGCTGCTCTGAGTCAAATAAGACTCTATGGCAGTGAGTTAGAAGATGTTATACATTGAACTGTGTCCCCCAAAAGTATGTATTATAAATCCTAACCTGCAGCCCAATGGTTATAATCCCATTTGGGAAAGGGTTCTTTATTATGTTAAAGAAATAGGATTAGTGTAGGTTGATTAGGACAAACAAGCAAGATAAATGGGGTAAAATAGATGCCAAGGCCCATGGAGATCACCAAGGACCAGGAAGCAGACAAGGAAGAGACAAGGACTTTTCTCCAAAGCTGACAGAGAGAGGAAGCCTTCCCTAGAGACTGCATCCAGAATTTGGAAATCTAGCCTTCAAAACTGTGAGAAAATAAATTTCTGTTTGTTAAAGCCATCCACTTGTGGTATTTCTGTTATAACAGCACTCGAAAACCAAAACAAATGTCTACCTTGGTGGCTAGGGAGATGTTGATGAGAGCAAAACTACAGAAAATGATAGAGAATAGGTTGGGAGTATGTGAGAATATACTGCTTTTCCTGTCCAAAGTTGTGTGCCATTGAGTTGATGACAATTCATAATGACCTTATAGGACCCAGTAGAATTGCTCATAGGGTTTTGTAGACTGTAATTTTTATGGGAGTAGATCACCAGGTCTTCCCCCCACACAGCCACTGGGAGAGTTTGGACTGTTGACATTTTTTGGTTAGCAGTTGAGTTTTTAACCATGAGGAAAAGGACAAAACTAATTCTCACTGGAAAAAAAATTGTTTTTATATTATGGTCATTTTTTTTATGCTTATCTTATTACTTGAACAGTAATTTATAGTTTGTAGAGTCTAATCATATATTATTTGATAAAAAGGAAATGAAATGGACAGAGAAGGAGAATTAGAAAAATTTAAACCTCATAATAATTATTTTTATTTTTAAAATTTTTATCATGATTTTGGTAAAAGTTTACAGAGAAAATTCATCTTCCATACAGCAGTTCACATATACTTCGTCTCATGACATTGACTGTAATCTTCCACAGTGTAACAGTACTCCTTCCACTTCCTCCCCATAGTTACCTCTTCCCAGTGTCCTCTTCCATACACTCCTGTCCCATAAGCTGTGTCTCTGTGCATAGACAGCCCTTCTATTCTCCCATAATTGATCTCTCCAAGGAGTGTATTTAACTAATATAAACATTCAGCTCATATGCCTATCTTTTGTTTGGCTGGAAGCCACAAGACTGGGTTTAATTCCAGACCTGAAGGACAGTAAGGGGCCATAGTCTCAG
>NW_006921617.1:2657437-2662521 GCF_000298275.1 Orycteropus afer afer
CTGGGTCTGACAGAGCCCAGTGGAACCACTGAGACTATGGCCCCTAACTGCTCTTCAGGTCTGGAATTGAACCCACACCTGTGGTTTTCAGCCAAACAAAATACAGGCATATGAGTTAAACATTTACCTCAAGTAGATACACTCCTTGGAGAGAACAATCATGGGAAAAAAGAAGGGCTGCTTTTGCACAGGGAGACAACTCATGGGCCAAAGTATATGGAGGGATGGACACTGAGAAGAGGTAACTATGGGGAGGAAGTGGGAGGGGAGTTGTTGCATTGTGGTAAATTGTGGTCCATTACATGAGACAAAGTATATGTGAACTGCTGTATGGAAAGTGAATTTGCTCTGTAAATCTTCACCCAAATCACAATTTAAAAATAAAATAAACTCGGTTTGTAGCTTCTAGGAAATAGTCAACAGTTCCAGCTTGGGACCTAGGAATATTTAGGCTTGCACACTGCTGACCATTGACAGTATGCAGCTTCAGATTGTTGTGAAGTTGCTTGGAAATATCTGTGTGTTTGGGCTTGCAGTGTCTCCACCAAAGATTCTTCGTTCAATGCCCCTACTTTGTACCAGAGGTTAAATAAACTTGCATTATCGAGCTTTAAAAAAAAAAAAAAGAAAAAAGAAAGAAAAAGGAAAAGACTAAGGATAAATAGAAGAGCAATTGTCTTGAGGGTGATGACAGCAACCAGAATATTCAGGGTCTCCTACACATGGCTCAAGTCTATTTTTATGCCTGAGAGACAAATACTTCTTAAGTGATATTTCTCCAGGGAACCAAGAAAAGTTTTAAAGAAAAAGACTGTGTATCTGCTACGGATATGTTTAAGCTAGAGAAACTTTGCATCTTGTTTCAACTTTAGTTCACTTCAACAGAGGACTTCACTTTTGATATAGAAATGAAGATACATGTTAATCTGAACCCATACCTGTATCATTCTCCTTTCATTTATTTTTTCATTCATTACTTAACCTCTGTTGAGAAAACACTGTATTCAAGACCTTGAGGTAGATGTTGTGGGGATACAAAAATGTGCATGTTAAGTAAATTTACTAAGGAGTTTACTAACTTAGCCATTTGGCAATGAAATTATTTGGGAAGGTGAAAAACATACTCTAGTTAGGCCAATTGTTGTTTTCAGGTATATGCTGGTTATAATGGAAAACCACAGCAATGACTTCTTGGCAATACATAATAACTCATAAGTGTTTCTTAAGATTTGATGGGACTGATTTTTATTTACAGTACAATATTAAAGAAGGGGTATTTCATTGAGTTGTGAAATTTGCAGGGTGTGTTTGGTTTTCTGAAGCAGGAGATATGATTCCAAATATAGCTTAAGCTTTTCATCTCCTTATGTATGGAAGAACAGTGGACAGAGTTGGAAGTATCTGCTATTTGCCTTTTTGGATATATCAGCTGGAAAACATCAAAATCATCCAGCTGAAGCACATTCATTATAAATGAACAAAGCACTTTGCAAGCTGATGTTCAATCACAGTAGTGAAATGAGGGCTAAAAGAATTTTGTAGTATATATCTCATAGAATTATTCACTTTTTATTCTATAATTTATGACTGTAATAAATGATCTCCTACTAAATTATATATACCATTGAGCCAGTTCTGGTTACCTAGTGCCGCTCTGAAAAGAATATACCACAAATGGGATGGCTTGAACAAACAGACGTTTGACGTTTATTCTCTCACAGTTTGAAGGCTTTAAGTCTGAGTTCAAAATGCCAGGCTCTAGAGGCTGGGTGAAAGTCCCTCAGCATTGGGTTTCAGCTCTGCCTCCTGCTTCTGGCCCACTGAAGCTAGAGGTGTTTCTTCACTCAGACAGCTGCTGGCTGCTGAGGCTAACAAGCCCAAGGTTGACAAGTAAAAAGGCACAGTCCCGATGTTACCAAACCACATGGCAGGCCATTAATTTAAGTCCATTGTAAGTCCCAAGGTTGGCAGAGCATAGCAGGCTGCTGAAAAATGACACAACTACATGCAGGGTTCAAACGTGCCATAAGCTAGAGACCATTTCCAAAGCTACTGTTTATGTACAAGAAGCAGACCACATATCCAAAGCAGCTACTCAGCTGCTTGTGATAGATCCCACCATGGAGCTGATTGCCAGTCCCATCATGGGGAGGAACTATCACCAGCTGCCCAGCCACTCAACCAGGCCCAACCAAGTTAACATACAACTTTACCACACCAGTTATGGTTGAGTTGATTCTGACTCTTGGTAACCTAATGTGTGTCAAAGTACAACTGGGTTCCACAGGGTTTTCAATGGCTGATTTTTTGGAAGCAGATTGTGAGACTCTTCTTCTGAGGTATCTCTGAGTGGACTAAAACTTTCAACCTTTTGGTTAGCAGCTGAGCTTGTAAATTCGTTGTACCCCTAGATGCTCCTGTATGTGAGTCTTTCTTAAAGGCCATAGTTATTACATGTAGAAGTCAGTTTTGGGGATGCCAATTTTATAACAAGACAAAGTTGAAGAATAAGAATAATGACGACATCTTGAGAGTATAAAAAGAAAACTAAAGTCCAGAACAAAGTAAGAATGAATGTTTGCAAAAATGCTCAAAATCATTGCTCCTGAGAAGAAGGACATTCATGGCCTCTAAGGTCGAGACCATTTATTTGGGTTAGGATGCAGTCAGTGAAGAACCTTTGGCTCAGGTCAGAAGTCTGAACAGAAAGAATCTACATTTCCAAAGTACTGATACTGTGGCTACTTATTCTGGTTATGAAATAAGATTTAACACTGATGAGATTTGTATATTAAATTATGCCAAATTAACTTCTATGATTAAGCTGAGTATCTCTATTTGCCTGTTTGTAATTCAGTTGTAGTCTTTCAGGCAATTTTTCTAGGAAAATTACTCTGAAACATGCTCTAGCCAAAGGATGGAATAATCCAAAGTGCAAAGTCATAACCATAGCATGAATTACTTTGATGTTGAAATCAGTTAAAAATAAAATTAAATTGAATACTAAAAGCAATCCTTGTAGAATTCCAGATTGTATTAATAAAATCTGGAAATATGAAGAGATTGTAAGAGAATTTAACTATGTACTAAGCACCTGGATTTACTTTGGATATAGCAAAAGATTGGTTAATAATTGTTTTGAGAATACAAAATAAATAATTATTGAAAAGCTTAAAAATACTTTCCTATGAAAAACACAGTATACGTATTTCAAAATCAATCCATAAAGCAAATAAAAACTGTTGTCCACGTAACAAAAAATAGCAAATCAAGAAAATATGGAATATGAATACATGCTACAAACAAGAAATAAAATTTCAGATATAAGATCTGATATATTGAATACAGTAAGTGATTAAAATTCCATAATAAAGACAAAGAATTAATAGGAAGGAAAATGCACCCTAAAGATATTTCCTTGTAAGAGATAGGAATTTTTAAAAAAAGGCACAAAAATATTAACAATGTAAAAACAGTGAAAGATTTGCTAGCAAATGATACTAGTTAATTGGTTGAGTGGTGTCCATCTTGATAAAAATCATTAGTTTTAAAGAAGTAACCAAAACCTGTTCTCATTTAAGATACTTAATCCTCAGGTATGGCCTGGTCTGCAGCATGAGAAGAGAGTCCTATTTTCTTTGTAAGAATGCTTGGAATAATATTTATTATCTGGCTATATTTGAAGAGCTCTGGTGGTGTAGTGGTTAAAGTATTCAGCTGCTAACAGAAAGGTTGGCAGTTTGAACCCACCAACTACTCTGTGGAGAAAGATGAGGCAGTCTTCTTCCGTAAAGATTGGCAGCCTTAGAAACCCTAAGGGGCAATTCTACTCTGTCCTCTAGTGTTGCTATGAATAGGAATAGACTTGGTGGCAGTGGGTTGGGTTGGGTTGGGTTTGGCTATGCTTAAAAATCAAGATAATTCCAGATGTATTCGATTGAGTGCCATATTCACTCAAAGAGCCTAGAACTACTGAGAGCTACTAAAAATATTTCATTCTGGGATTATTTATAGTTGAGTCATACACATTTTCAAATGCTGATAGATGCATAAGAATTTGCATACCTTTACAACAAATGCATACCCACAAAGCATTGGGCATCTACACATAAATAAAACATTAGCTACAGTGAATATCCTGGCTTCATGTGTTGCTTCGCATTTATTCTCTGTAAAAGGGGCCTTTCCTCATTTAAACACTCTAAAGAAACTTTGACAGCTTTCCAAGCAATTTCTCTGCAGAGGCTCAAATGACATGTTTTCTTGTCTCCTTTTTTCCTAATTCTGCTTTTAATAGGAGAAAATGATTAAAAGCAAAGCTATTATCAACGTAGAAATACTGAAAAGCCAGAGATAACAAGAAGCATTAATTATATTTTTAAAAGAGCTTATAAGTTAGATAATACATTCAAGACCAGGCGTATTTTTAATTGCAATTACTGCTATCATTCTAGAGTGACAGTAGTTGCAGTCTTACTGAATAGGTTAATTTTAATTCTAAATTAACCAATTGGGTCAGATGGACAGGTGAAGCTGACCGTTAGTTTCATCCTTGTTGTTATCAGGTGCTATTGAGTCAGTTCCAAATCACAGAGGAATTTTATACAACAGAACAAAACACCGCCCAGTCCTGCATCATCCTTGCAATCATCACCATGCTTAAGCCCACTGTTGTAGCCACTGTGTCAGTCCATCTTGTTGAGGGTCCTCCTCTTTTTCACCGACCCTATTCTTTACCAAGCATGATATCCTTCTCCAGGGTTTTTGGTCCCTCATTACAACAAAGTACTAGATGAAGTTTGGCCAATTTTTGCTTCTAAGGAACATTCTGGCTGTATTTCTTTCAAGACATATTTGTTCCTTCTTCTGACTATCCATGGTGTTGTTGTTGTTGTTGTTAAGTGCCATCGAGTTGTTTCCGACTAATAGCGACCCCATCACAGCAGAACGAAACACTGCCCGATCCTGCGCCAGCCCCACAATCCCTGCTATACGTGAGCCCATCATCGCAGCCACCGTGTCAATCCATCTCGTTGAAGGCCTCCCCCTCTTTCGTCGACCCTCCACCCTACCAAGCATGACAT
>NW_006921617.1:2666691-2676335 GCF_000298275.1 Orycteropus afer afer
CTGCTTGCAAGCTTTTAAGATTCCATTTGCTACTCACCATGTAGGATGTGGATCAATGTTTTTGTGTAGTATATTATGCCAATTAAGCTTGATGTCCCCTGCAACCATGGTCCCAAGCTCACAGGTCCAACTACTTGCTCCCTCTGGGTACCTGGCTGTGGCCAGGAAGTGACTACAACCTTGTCCCTTGTCAGCTCTAATATGTTCCTGGGAATTCTTACAGAACATACAAATACACTTGTAGAAATATTATATGCCAACCCTATACATGGTCACAGGCACATTCTCCCCTGCATAGACATACCTAATCATTCAGCCTGCCCATCCATTAATCCACGCATATATCAATGTTTGCCTTCACTGACAATGCAGTACTGTATGTGCAAAATGGTTCATCTTTGTTATCTGTACCTCCCATGCACCTCTCTATGTCTTCCTTTTCCTCAATGCCACTGTGTTTATCATTCACGTTTGGTACATTGCCCTTCTCTTCACTCAAATCAGTACTTGTCTCTACCTATACAGCAGTGTTCCCTTTCCTCTCTCCCCACCCCTGATAACCAACAAAGAAAATTTCCTTCCATATATAAACCTTTCCTTGACTTTTTACAATAATGGACTAATACAATATTTGTCCTTCTGTAATTGATTTATTTCACCCAGCATGTCTTCCAAGTTCATCCATGTTATGCAGTTTTGGAGATTCTACATTATTCTTTAGGGTTGCATAGTATTCTATTGTGTGTAGGTACTATAGTTTGGTTACCCATTTCTCTGTTGATGGACACCTAGGTTGTTTCCATCCTTTGGCTATTGTAAATAGTGCTGCGATGAACATGGGTGTGCATATATCTGTTCTTGTCCTGTCTCTCACTTCTTTAGGCTATATGCTAGTAATGGAATGGCTGGGTCAAATGGTATTTCTAATTCCAACTTTTTTAGGAATTGCTATACTGCTTTCCACAGTGATTGTATCATTTGACAGTCCCATCAGTAGTGTATGAGAATCCCAATCTCTCCACATTCTCACCAGCATTTGTTATTTTCTGTCTTGTTGAACTTTGCTACTAGTGCTGGGGCAAGATGGTATCTCATTGTTGTTTTGATTTGCATCTAGTGCCTAAAGCACTTGACTGCTAACCAGAAGGATGGCAATTCAAACTCATCAGCCACTCCTTGGAAGGAAGGTTGGGCAATCTACTTCCACAGTGATACTCCAAGGAGGGGTCACTATGAATCAGGGCCAACTCGAAGACATATAACAGCAACTACAGAAACAACAATGGCTAAAGATTGTGAATATTTCTTCACGTGTTTGTTGGCTACCTGAATATCTTCTTTGGTGAAGTGTCTATTTGTGTCTTCTGCCTGTTTTTTAACTAGATTATTTGTTTCTTCTTATTGACGGGCTGGAGTTTTCTATAAATTTTACGGATAAGTCCCTTGTCAGATATGTCATTGCCAAATATTTTTTTCCCAAGCTGTAGGTTCTCTTTTGACACTTTTGGAGAAGTCTTTGGAAGCATGTAAAATTTTAATTTTTAGAAGGTCCTATTCATCTACTTTATCTTCTGCTGTTTGGGTTATGCTTACCTCATAATTATTTTTACATATTATTTTGTTGTCTATAAATCAATTTTTACTAGTGGATTGTAATAAATGCATATTTATCTGTCTCAATAGAATTGCTATGTTAACTTCATGTTTTGTGTTTCACACTATGCAATCAAGAGCAACACTTATTCTTACAAATACCTTTTTTCAACAACACAATAGTAGATATACATGTGGACTTCACCAGACAGAGTACACAGGAATCAGATTGACTACATCTGTGCCAAGAGGCGATGGAAAAGCTCAATATCCTCAGCCAAAACAAGGCCAGGAGATGATTGTGGAATGGACCATCAACTGTTCATATGCAAGTTCAACTTGAAGTTAAAGAGAATTAAAACAAGTCCAGGAGAGCCAAAATATGACCTGAAATATATCCTCCTGAATTAGAAACCATCTAAAGAGTAGATTTGGTGCATTGAACACCAATGATCAAAAAACAGAACTATGGGGATGACATCAAGAACATCATATATGAAGAAAGCAAGGGGTCATTAAAAATATGAGAAAAAAAGAAAAGACCAAAAAGGATGTCAGAAGAAACTCTGAAACTTACCCTTGAGCAAAGAGTAGCTAAAGCAAATGGAAGAAATGACAAGAAAAAAGAGATGAACAAAAGATTTCAAAGAGCAGCTCAAGCAGACAAAGCCAATTACTATAATGAAATGTGCAAAGACTTAGAGTTAGAAAACCAAAAGAGAAGAACACACTTGGCATTTCTCAAGCTGAAAGAACTGAGGAAAAAAATGTAAGCCTTGAGTTGCAATATTGAAAGATTCTATGGAGAAAATATTGAATGATTCAGGAAGCATCAAAGAAGATGAAAGGAATGCACAGAGTCACTGTAGAAAAAAGAACTGGTCGATCTTCATCCATTTCAGGAGGTAGCATATGTTCAAGAACCAATGATATTGAAGGAAGAAGTCGTAACTGCACTGAAGGAATTGGTGAAGAACAAGACTCCAGGAATTGACAGAATACTCACTGAGATGTTTCAGCAAATGGATGCCCCGTTGGAGGCACTTACTTGACTATGCCAAGAAATTTGGAAAGCAGTTACCTGGCCAACTGACTGGAAGAGATCCATATTTGTACCCATTCCAAATAAAAGTGACCCCACAGAATGTCAAAATTATTGAACAATATTATTAATATATCATTCAAGTAAAATCTTACTGAAGATAATTCAACCATGGTTACAGCAGTATATTGACAGAGAACTTCCAGAAATGCAAGCTGGATTCAGAAGAGGACATGGAACGAGGGATATCATTGCTGATGTCAGATGAATCTTGACTCAAAGCAAAGAATACCAGAAAGATGTTTACTTGTGTTTTATTGATTATGCAAAAGCATTTGATTGTGTGGATCATAACAAATTGTGGATAACATTGAGAAGAATGTGAATTCCAGAACACTTAATTGTACTCATGAGGAACCTGTACATAGACCAGGAGGCTGCCATTCAAACAGAACAAGGGGACACTGCATGGTTTAAAATCGGAAGGGAGTGTGTCAGGGTCATATCCTTTCAGCACATTTATTTAATCTATTAGCTGAGCAAATAATCCAAGAAGTTGGACTATATGAACAAGAATGTGGGATCAAGATTGGAGGAAGAATAATTAACACCCTGTGATATGCTGATTACACAACTTTGCTTGCTGTAAGTGAGGATGACTTGAAGCCCTTACTGATCAAGGCTGAAGAATACAGTCTGCAGTATGGATTACACCAATATAAAGAAAACAGAAATCCTCACAACTGGACCAATAAGCAGCATTATGACAAATAGAGAAAAGATTAAAGTTGCCAAAGGCTTCACATTGCTTGGTTCTACAATGTATGCCAATGGAAGCAGCAGTCAGGACATCAGATGACGTATAACACTGGACAAATCTGCAAAGAAAGTCTTTCAAGTGCTGAAGAGCAAAGACAAGGCATAGTATTTTCTATTGCTTCATATGCATGTGAGAACTGGACAATGAAGAAAAAAGATTGAAGAAGAATTTATGCTTTTGAGTTGTGGTGTTGGCAAAGAATGCTGAAAGTTCCATGGACTAGTAAAAAAATTAACACATCTGTCCTAGAGGAAGGGCAGCCAGAATACTCCTTGGAAGTGAGAATGCCCAGACTTTGTCTTACATACTTCGGTCATGTTGTCAGAAGGGACCATTCCCTGGAGAAGGATGTCATGCTTGGTAAGGTGGATGGTCAACAAAAGAGAAGGCCCTCAATGAGATGGACTGACACAGTGGCAACAGCAATGGGCCCAAGTATAGCCGGGATTGCAAGCTGGCACAGAACCGGGCGATGTGTTGTTCTGCTGCGCATAGGGTTGCTATGAGTTGGAGACAACTTGATGGCACCTAACAGCACAACAGTCAAGATCAGCCAACTTTTCTACAGAGAGGGCACAAATGCATGGGATTTCTTATAGATTGCTGGTGGCACTCTAATTTGGCATTATGTCCTGAAGTTGAATCCCATGACTCAGCAATTCCACTTTAGGGGAAATATCCATTTAAGGGAAAGTCTGCACATATACAAAAGTGAACTATACAAAAATCTCTACAGTACTGTACAGTAATAAAAGCTAGAAACAATACAAATGCCTGTAGGGTGATGCATTGGTTACCTAGTGCTGCCACAATAAAATAACACAAACTGGGTGGCTTATAAGAACAGACATTTATTGTCTCATAGTTCTGGAGATTGGAACCAGAGATCAGGATGTCTGCAGTGTTAATTTCTTTGAGACTATAATGCCTCCTTTCTAGTTTCCAGGTGTTTGTTGCTCAGAAGTTGCAGACTCATATGACATCCTTGCCTTGTCTTGCTGTCTCCATATATCTTATTCTCTTTTTTAAGGACACCAAGACATATAGGATTAGGGCCCCTTCGATGCCAATAGATTAATCACATGTTAATCTAATTGGTAACATCCTCAAGACTCTACAGTCATGCATCACTTACGGACCATGATATGTTCTGTGTAATAAGACATTATTTGATTTGGGCGTCATCCAAACATGACTAAATTCCCAGTAATAGCATTCACTGGTTTTCTGCCTTTTTAAAGTGCTAAAGAGCAAAGACATCTCCTTGAAGATTAAGATGTGGCTAACCCAAGCCATTGTATTTTCAATCACCTCAAATGCATGTGAAAGCTGGACAACAAATAAGAAAGACCAGAGAAGAGTTCATGCTTTTGAATTGTGGTGTTGGCAAAGAATACTGAAAGTCCCAAGGACTTCCAGAAGAACTAGGAAATCTGTGCTGGAAGAGTGCAGCCAGAATTCCCCTTGGAAGCAAGAATGGCCAGACTTCATCTCACCTACTTTGGTCATGTCAGAAAGGACCAAATGGAGAAGGATGTCATGCTTGGTAAAGTGGAAGGTCAATGAAAAAGGGGAAGGCCCTCAACGAGGTAGATTGACACAGTGGCTGCAATGAAGGACTCAGGTATGGCAAGGATTGTGAGGCTGGTGCAGGACCGGGCAGTGTTTTGTTCAGTTGTACTAAGGTCTCTATGAGTCAGAGCCAGCTAGAGGGCACCTAACAACAACAACAACATTCTTTTTAATAACCTTTTGTTTCACTTCCAAAGTGATAGTTCTCATTTGCCTCTTGCTGCTGTTATCACTAATAATATTTTTGCTGCATTTGGGAGCCATAATGAACTGTACGGTAATATTTTCAAAAGAAAATTAAACAGAGAGTAACACTGTAACTCTCAAGAGATATGCGATACCTGAGATTGGATGCTGCTGCCTGCAAGTCAAACACACACTGTTATATGGTAAACTTTTATTTGTGTATAGGGAAAGTTCACATTAAAATAATGATAGAAAGTATAGTGCATACATATAAAACCCAGTAACACACGCATTTATTTTAAGTATCAAGATATATGTATTATAGTTTATATACAATTGACAGAATAATCACCTTGTGTACAAAAGACATGTGTTGTGTGAAGGAAGCAGTTGCATTCACTGTGTCCAGTTAAATCAATTATGTCCTGCTTTCCAATGGAGATTTCTGAACACTATTATAACCTTACGGGACCACTGATGTACATGTGGTCAGACACTGCTCAAATGGACATTGTACAGCACATGACTGTATTTCCAAATAAGATCCCATTCACAGGTACAGAAGATGGTTTCAATTTATATTTTTCAGAGGAACAATTCAATTCATAACATGGGGAAGGGGTAATGAATTAACAAGTTGTGTATTCACACAATAGAATATTACTGACACTCAAAATTAATGGATTATAGCAACAAGTTGTTGTTGTTATGTGCCCTCGAGTCAGACCTGATTCATAGCGACCCGTCCTTGGGTTTCCGAGGCAGTATCACTAAGGAAGTAGTTTGCCCCACCTTCCTTCTGAGGAGTAGCTGGTGGGTTTGAACAGCCAGCCTTCTAGTTAGCAGTCAAGTGTCTTAGGCACTACGCTACCAGAGCTCCTTAGCAACAAGTAGCACTATGTAATATCGTAGCAATATTGTAGGAAAAAGTGAATCTCAAAAGATTGCATTTAGTGTCATATCCTTTCTATAACATTAAAGAACTAAAACAAACAAGCAAGAGATCATTGTAGGAGTAAATACTGATGAAACACATTATTTTCAAAGAAAATTAGTAACACTAAATTTTGGGTGGCAGAGTCAAGAGAGGTACTGGAGGGGAACCATATGATTTGATGTAAACTATGCTCAGGATGGCAGTTTTTGTTTGGGGTGGTAGAACAGTATATGTTTATTATATTATTCAAAAAACATCCATTCAATGATTAATCAATAAACCCAAGCCATGCATGGACTAGTGATGAAAGTGTCATGTCACAGGTAACAAGAATCATCCAATATTGTATATCTGAGGTTAATGGGGAAAAATTGTTTAAATGCATGGTTTACAATTGAAGTATGAATAGTTGTTAATTATTCTATTTTGTAATTATTAGATAGTATTAGTTTCTTAGGTCAAACAAACTTTCAGCAGTACTGAGCATGGTGTGAAACTGGAAAATAATTTCTTGTTCAGAGATGAGTTACCCTTTCCACATGCCGACATATTCTTTTTGAAATGTAATACAGAATTCATTTTCTTCATTATCTGTTTGCATAAGCTCAGGAATAGTTTGTTTCCATATGATTTTTTTTTTCTCTCTCTCTAGATAAGATGCTCTACTTGAGTTTTATACAGTATTGTTGATAACCATACATTCTGAACTTTCAAGCTACAGTTTGCTTTTTAGTTTTCTTTCCTCTTTTCTTTACAACTATGGGAGGAACAATGTATTTTTCATTCAGTCTTATCTTCAGCACTTGAGTTCATTGCCTAAGTTTGTACTGAATCATTCTGATAACAATGGCACTTACCTTGTATTTCAGCCTTGACCAACTGCTGGCCTGTGAATTTCCTTGTAGCACTCAGAGATTACAAACCTTCTTAGCAAGTGCATATTTTTGTTCACCTTTTTCTCCAGCACTCAACTCTGGTAAATTCCTAATGTGTTTATAGTACAGTACAAACAGGGAGGCGTTCCAATCAGGAGGCTATTGTGTTTCAATAGGCAGGTTTTATTCATTTATGTCACAGAATTGCACTCACATTGCCAGAAGGACAAATTCTTTGTTGACAGTCATTTTGCTGGATTGAAAACATTTTTGTATTATATTTTTAAATTACCCATATTCTACATGTTTATTTTATTTGAAAAAAAAAAATTTTTGTAAAGGGTGTCTTTGGCAGATTTTTTCATATGTTGTATTGATCCAATTGGAAAGAAAGCTACATTGAATTATAAGAAGACATTCATATAAGTAGTGGTCAAGAGCTTTCTTTGGATATGGTGATATTCAGCTGGTAAGGCCCAGTAGGGTCGACTACTTATTCAATATTGAAATTCTTCTAAACCGATTGTTAAATATCTACTGACTTGAGCCCCTCAAATACACTTCCATTGCTCCAGACTCTCCCAAAGACCTCAGAAACTATTCCCAATACTGCCACCAAATGGCACTGTCCAGCAAAACAGGGCCCCAGGACTGAGTCTAACTCTGTAGAAGTGCACCTCATTTTACACTTGTTATAATAATTGTAGCATGTTGTTGTTGTTATGTGCCGTCGAGTCAGACCCAACTCATAGCAACCCCTCCTTGGGTTTCTGAGGCAGTATCGCTATGGAAGTAGATTGCCCCTTCTTCCTTCTGAGGAGTGGTTGGTGGATTTGAACTGCCAGCCTTCTGGTTAGCAGTCAAGTGCCTTAGACACTACGCTACCAGAGCTCCCAATTGTAGTATACCGATTGTTAAATAATTTTGATGACTACCTCTGGATATGTATCTTTCAACGTGTGAGTAATACTTCAAACCTTTTATAACAAAACCAGAGGACTTCTCAAGTCTTCAAGAAACAATGTGTAATTAGCAAAGTTAATTTAGGTTGACAATGAACATAATCCCAAGGTTTGTAAAACTGCATTCCAATAAATGTATTATAAAAAACACCTAATCTGTGTTTCTACATTGTTCAGCAGATTAGCTCTCTTAACCAAGAAGTGGACACTGAGCCAAAGGGTTAATGTGCCAGTCATTAGTTTGGGAGGTACAAGGAACATCAATAAAGAAATAGGGAAATGCTACAAGGGAGGTAGCCCATAAAAAATGTCGTGAAACCTATGAGAGCTGGAACTCAATGGAACTATCCTATTTTTTCAGGTCTTGCACGTTTTCCACCTTTGACAGAGTGCAGGCTTAACTTATTTCTGTAACTTGTTTAAGTGGAAAATATTTGAGTTTTCCTTCTCTGACAGGTTCCAGCTTTCACAGGGTTCACTGTGTTAAATCAGTGTGAGACTAGAGCTTATCTCACAGGGAAACTATGGAAGTGCTTGAGACAAATTTTTCAGAATTACCCCACAAAAGGGCAAGAAGATAGGGTTTTTATATACCCACATCACTAGTCATTGGTTGAGAGCAGCCTTCAGGAAAAGCCTTCAGGCACTAATACTGACTCCTTTCAGAAGTGACAAGGGCTAAAGGATATGGTCAGGACACTGATGAAAGCAGAAACCAAATTCATACTGGCCCTGTAGGACAGGATAGAACTGTCCCATAGTGTTTCCAAGGCCATCATTTTTACAGATGCAGACTGCCATATCTTTGTTCCACAGAGCAGCTTGTGGGTTCTAACTGCCAAACTTATAGTACCTGTTCAAAACCCACCAGCCACTCCTCGGGAGAAAGATTGGGCAATCTATGTCCCTAGAGATACCACCTCGGAAACCCAAGGAGGGGTCACTATGAGTTGGATCCAGTTCAATAGCAGTGATCATCATCATCATCACAAATACGTTTTTATCATCAGAGTTAGGTTCTAAAATTTGCAGCTCTTGACTTACCCTTTTAATCTTCATCTAAGATACATTTTGCCACGATGAATAACTATTTCTTTTCCTCTCTTGTGTAGAAATGAAATTGACAAACTGCTGGAGAGGTCATGTTCTTAAAATAAAAGAGTCTGATAGATTTGAAGTGGTTGTGGATCTTGGCATTCATATTTAGAATTGCCTCTTATTTTCATATATGGCAATATTTACTTCTATCAATGAGTTTAATTGGTAACAGCTACCTTTATTCTCCTAAATATTCAAAGAGTGAATAACAGGGCAGGATTTTTTTTTTTTACCCCCAAATGTCGGTGTTGGAATGAAGACTGGACATTGTAAAGATAAATCATCAAAGATTTCAAATCAGAGCCTTCAAATTCAGGGATGCAAACGGTCCAGTGCCCTGACAAGAGGCCTCTCTGCTGAAGACAATGTCCTTTCAAAGACCAAACAAGCGTGTTCATGACACACTCAAAAGATTATAATCACTTCAGAAAACCTATGAAGTAGAAAAATGTATAGTAAATAAAAAAAAATCAGCTATGATTTTACTAAGTAGCAACAACTACCCTCATCACTTTTTTCAATGCTAATTCTTACAACATTAAAATAATATGTACAAATG
>NW_006921617.1:2676435-2680810 GCF_000298275.1 Orycteropus afer afer
AAATCACCTATACAAAACCAAAACCAAACCAAAGCAACTGCCATCAAGTTGATTCCAACTCGTAGTAACCCATTAAGATAGAGTCGAACTGATGCATAGGGTTTTTGAAGCTATCAATCCTTATGGAAGCAGCCTGTTTTATCTTTCCCCACAGAGCAGCTGGTGGGTATGAACTGTCAACCTTTAGGTTAGGAGTCAAATGCTTTAAACGCTATGCCACCAGATGTTCTTCTAATCACCCATGTTGTTGTTATGTGCCTTGGGAACTGCCAGCCTTCTGGTTAGCAGTCAAGAGCCTTAGGCACTATGCTACCAGAGCTCCCAATCACCTATAGCACTTTTAAAACATAGATTGCTAGGCCTTTTGATTATCACTAGACCTTCTGATTCCAAGAAATTTGCAATGCAAGGAACCTAATAAGTTCCCATGTGAGGTTGTTGCTGTTGCTCTCAGGATCACATTTATAAAACTTGAGTTTCTAAATTTTTCAAGTATTGGGATGCTACATGGATTCATTGAGAACCCATATGTTTATTTTGTGAAAATTTATCTAAATATGAATTTTTTAATGCATGTACCATATAGCAATAAAAATTTAAGGAAAATTTCACAATCATGCTTTCAGAAAGGATACGGAGGAGGCATCCTTTGACCTCTTCCTGCCTCAGGAGGGGGAGACAGAATCACCTTCAGTAGCCCTAGGCTTATTCCTATCAGGCAGAGGTCAGACATGCTGCTACCTCCAACACTTTTATCAATTATGATATCAACCCTTCCTCCAGCAGCACTCTCTACCTCTCTATTGGATTTGATAATTTATTGCAGTGGTCACATAGAACTCACAGATAACCCTTATGATTATAGGGCTTATTAGGGAAGTAATAGGTTACAATTCAGGTTCAGGAACGCTCAGGATACCCTTCAATCAGGACAGCCTGATACACCCATAAGTGTGCTTCTCTTTGGTCCTTGGCATGTGCCATGGTCTCTGCCCAACTCAGGCAAGTGTTAGCTTTTAGCTCTGTTGATAGGTGCACCTCAGTCCACCACCAAGCCTCCTGCCCTAAGGCACTCAGCTTTCTTGCTCCGTGGGCCAGCAAGTCTGCTGCTCTGTATCATGGCAGTCTCTTGGTTCTGCTGCTGCTGTTGCGACTGTCTCTCTGCCACCTCTCTTCTGCCTCTCTGCTGTCTTCTCAGTGCAGGGATCTTGGGTCCAAAGATGCACTCTGCTCCTAACTCTTCTCTCTCTTGATGCAGTGGGATTCCCCTTTTCTGCCTCTGGGATGGCTCATTTTAAGCATAGTGAGATGACAAAACTGACCAATCCTCACGTTAGTGTTCCATACATCTTATTTAGAAGCGCTGGTGACATACTGCCTAAGTCATTTGACTGCTAACCAGAAGGCTGGCGGTTCAAACCCAACAGCCACTCCTTGGAAGGAAGATTGGGCAATCTACTTCTGTAGAGATACTACCATTTGCACAGTCCCACCCCCAGAAGGGTGCTTGGTATCTTATTTACATTATTAGCAAGTTATCCAGTCCCCTTGGTAGACCACAACACCTTATATTTGCACAGTTCTGCCCAGTCATCTGGTGGGAGTCACAAAGACCACAGCTAGAAGAGTCATACTAAGTAATTCACTGCATTATGTTACTTTAATGGCTAAATAATATTTTATCTGTGCAAATGCCATAATTAACTATGCCATTGATTTGGCTTGTTCTTAATTTTTCTCAATTATAGTAACATTTACACGGACATTTTTAGGTTATTAACATTTAAAGAATTTGTAGCAGTGCAAATGCACTGTACAATGCAATGCAAATCCAAAATAAAAAATGGGTATGAATATTTTAGCACCATTGATGCATATTGCCATATGCTTTCTTCAAAATTAAAATAATTCTTATTTCAAACAACATTTATACAATATTTTGTTTGTTTGCTGAATGGGAAATTCCCTTCTTTGAATGAAGATAGTATGATAGTGCTTCTTCATTGCTTAGATACCTTTTTAGTATTTGAAGCATAATTAAAATGAATGATTACTCTATATGGTTCTTTTGTGCCATACTTTCAGAGCCATGGACCATAACAGCCTCCAATAATACAAGCTCTTTGTGAACTTCTCCATAGTTTTTTTCTTAGGTATTTTGTTTTGTTTTATAATTTAAAGACTGGGAGCTAATATTGTAATTTCTTTCACTCCCAAAATTTGTATGTTCTCCATAGTACTTCTTTTACTATTTGTGGTAGTTAAGTTTGGTTGTCAACTTGGCTGGGCTGCGGTTGAGTGGCTGGGCAGCTGGTTGTGGTTATGCCTCATGATGAATGAGATTGCAATCATCTCCATGGTGGAATCTGCTGTGAGCAACTAAGTAGTTGCCTTTGGGTGTGGCCTGTTTCCAGTATATAAGGACAAGCTTTGCGAAAGATCTGTAGCTTTTTGGCCCATCTGGATCCTGCATTTTGCCGAGTCTTCATCTCTAGTTCCTGGACTTGAACCAGTGGCCTACGCTGTTGTCTGCCAATTGTGGGATTGTTCCTGGACTTGAATGAGTGGCCTGTCATGTTTCCTGATGATCTTGGGATTGTGCCATTTTACCTGCCAACTTTGGATTGACCAGCCTCAATACTCAGCAGCTGTCTGAATTAGGAGACACCTGTAGCTCCGGGTCTGGAGTAAAAGGCAAAGCTGAAGCCTAAGGTCATGGGGCCTTTACCCAGCCCCTAGAGCCAGCACTCTGAATTTGAACTTGTAGCCTCCTAAACTTTAAGAAAATAAAGTCCTCTTCATTAAGCCATTCACTTGTGGTATTTCTGTTATAGTAACACTAGAGGAATAAGACACTATTTTAGTTTACTCAGAAAAAAACTGGAAGATTGACATTAACTTCTCTCCTCTTGAATAAAGAAATCACCGTTTGTGAGAATCAGAATTATGTGCCTATTTTATATCATGACGAGGTGGAAGAATAGGGTTACCTATCATAGTTCTGGTAGCATAGTGGCTAAGGCACTTGACTGCTAACCAGAAGGCTGGCGGTTCTAATCCACCGGCCACTCCTCGGAAGGAAGATGGGGCAATCTACTTCCGTAGAAATACTGCCTCGGAAACCCAAGGAAGGGTCGCTATGAGTCGGATCCGACTTGACAGCACGTAACAACAACAACAACAAATCATAGCTCCAAACAAAAAAACAAACTCACTGTCATCAAGTTGATTCTGACCCACAGTGACCCCCAATGGGCTTCCAAGGCTGTAAATCTTTATGGAAGAAGACTGTCTCATCTTTCTGCTGTGGAGTGGCTGGTGGGTTTAAATCACAGATCCTTTGGTTAGTAGCCAAATGCCTTAACCACTGCTAAAAGGAGTTTTGGTGGTGGAATGGTTAAGGCACTTAGCTGCTAGCCAAAAAGCCAGTGGTTTGAACCCACCAACTGCTCCATGGAAGAAAAATGAGGCAGTCTGCTTCTGTAAAGATTTACAGCCTTGGAAACCCAATGGGGTTCATTATGAGTCAGAATCAACTCAATGTCAGTGAGCTTGAGTGTAAGTTTCTAAAGGGAGATGGATGATATGGATGAGAAAAGGTAGCTTTGGAGCAAAGAAATTAGCTAAAATTTCATGCTCTTGGAAAACATACTGCAAAAATTATAGCTCCACTAAATATGTATTAAAATGAATATGGAGTGTAGTCCTCCTAGAACTGCAAGTTTGAAAAACACTCTTTACTGGAAAAAAAAAGTTATTAAGAACAATTATTGTGTTTATCCCTCAATGCATATTAAACACATGATGTACTATATTGAATGAGAACCCCTCAAGTAGCATTCTCTCTGAATATATTTACATATAATTTTCCTTGGATTCTCAATTCTAAATATTAATATAAACTGAAAACAATGTCCAAGGTATATAATTCTTATACTTTTAAGAAAATTGTAATGAATATGTATATTCAATAAAAGCTTCTTATATAGTATGATCAACTGATCTGTTCTCTACATTAATGGAACAATTTCCAGTATTTTCCAGTATTACCTGCTTCTGATAGTTTGTTTGGACAAAGACAATGGTGAGTGTAATGTGAAACGGGAGCATTTAAGAAAATGTCAGAATGGGTGCTCAGTAAATATATATGGAAAAATATGTTCAAACTAACAACTGATCATTTTTTTTTTAACTGAGATATGTTTCTGGGTTAGAAGTTGTGGGCTTGGTGATGGATTACAGTTGTGGCTTTGTTTCCTGTACAATCTAAATGTTTGGGAGACAAATACTAGGGGTAGAATTGGAAGATAACGGAAAAAAAGAATACAATCTGTAACAATTTCTTTTCTTTTTTTTCCCTTTTTTTTTTTTTTTT
>NW_006921617.1:2682495-2699646 GCF_000298275.1 Orycteropus afer afer
ATGGTTGTACCATTTTACAGTCCCACCAGCAGTGTATGAGAGTCCCAATCTCTCCACAACCTCGCCAGCATTTGTTATTTTCTGTCTTGTTGAACTTCTGTAACAATTTCTTGCTTCTTTCCTTTCTCTTTTTTTCTGTTTGCCCTTTACCTATTCTACAATCTGAATTTATTAATAATAATAGAAATGGAAACATTGTACATAGAGGGGAGCTCTGGTAGCGTAGTGCCTAAGACACTTGACTGCTAACCAGAAGGTTGGCGGTTCAAACCCACCAGCCACTCTTTAGAAGGAAGGTTGGGCAACTACTTCCGTAGTGATAACTGCCTCGGAAACCCAAGGAGGGGTCGCTATGAGTCGGGTCCAACTCCAAGGCACATAACAACAACAACAACAACATTATTATTTTGAGACTTGATATTCCATATTCCCTCCTTAATCTTTTTACTTGCTTTTTCCTTCCTTTTCCCCATATTTATAATTTATGATTAAAATGTGGATGTATGTATCACACAGTTCTACAAAATGTGATAGAATTTGAGACAAAAATAGGCAGTGAAATTCATTAGAGTTTCTTTGGACCTTATATCCTTTCCTCTTACTTTCCAAACACTGGTGTTATTAGGATTTGGGAAAACGTTTGATTCAAACTTTGTCATCTTAGAGAGGGAAAAAAGGTCATAATTTTTGATAGTATATTATTATATACAGTATAATATGAAGGTGGGAAAAAATATGAAGCAACAGGGTGATGCAGTAGAGAACTACAAACTCAGTTTAATAATGACATTTATTTTCTTATACATACCACAGTTCATCTAAAAGCATCCCTGAGCACTTCACAGCCAATTATGGGTCTTAAATGTCAGTGAGAGGATGTGTTAATTTTAAAGGAAAACCAAAGTGACATTCCTATCTCAGCAGCCAATGAAATTCTCCATCTAAGGGATTTTCTCCCTTAAATGCCAAATTGGATACATTTGCATTTGTTCTCTCTGATGTACCAAGAAGCTGAAAACTGCACATAACCTTAAAGCACTTTAAGAAATTCTTTTTACAATCTGGGTGTTTACCTCTATGTACAATTATTTTCTTTTAATTTTTGCTGTTAGATGATTCCAATAAATATCTAATAAAAACAGATTTTAGTTATCGTCTTGTGTGAGCCAATTATAGTTAGCCTTTAACACTGATAGCTTGAAACTCAAGTTTATAGATTTACTATAAAGTATCATGATTAATCCTCAGCCAAAAATGTAGATATAATTGGAAACTGTACACAACATAAAGGAATACTATTCTTGAAAGCAAATAAATCAATTCAGCCTGATAATGCCATTTGTGATCTTTAAATTACTGAGAACTTCTCATTAAAATCTATTACAAAGAGTGAGAAATCATATTGATCATTCCCTCTTCTGAATGGTCTCCGCTTTTCTTTGCTATAACAAGTCTTTTGTCACTAGGTTAACTCCTTTTGTATTGTATTGAGAGAATGGCTTTGTAAGAATATTTCATGTAACCAGAAAATTCACCACATACTTTATATAAGCTTCTGCCTAGCTATGAAGTTGATATTTAAAATGATAGCTTTCATGTATAAGGAATATAATGTATATAGCGACTGATAGCAAACCAAACTGAATTATTTTGGTGTATTTCAGGGTTTATTTATTTGCATTAAAAATATAGTTTAATTATAGAGTATATCATAAAAATAATAAAATGCTAATAAACACTATGATGATTATACAAAATTGCTTAATAACCTACCGCTATTATTGCCTAATTTTTAACCACTGATCTTTTCCTGCTCAGCTACCCAGAACCACCCTATCAAGTGACAACTAGAGGTTTATGAACACATACTGTTTAAGAAAACCAAACTGTATAAAAGCATTTAATTAAATGGGTGATTTTAGCCAGTGGTGAGCAACCAGGAAAAAAAACAAAATAAAGGAGCCATTAAAAAAAAAAAAAAAGGAAGAAGAAAGAAACTAAAATAAATCTGGGTTGAGGGGTTTTTTTCTCCTTTTCTTGTTTTTCTATCAATAGTAGGTGTGAAAACTAGAATACTGGTCCTTCCTTCTTCCAGTTAACTAACTGATTAAGTAACTGAAATTCATAAGCGATATTAGTCTCAGACCCTATTAACTCTAGGAAGCTGTTGTCTAGCAAAAGTGAGAAAACTTTTTATTTAGTGCTTTGTATATCTGATTTCTCTTGATAGTGCAGGGAAACTTAACCAAGTGTTTGATCCTATAAAATTTTTGTAGTGGAGAAGAATATTCCTGAATTTGGAACTTATATTTTAATAAAAAGTGACAAAATAAATTCATTTAGAAAATACTTATTAAATATCCATTATATGCTGAGAAACTGTTAGGAATAAAAAACAAAGATAATGCTACACAAAGCTCCTTTTCATGTTTTTCCCGTAATTATTATGGCTCTGTGTAGGAGGAGCTCTGGTAGCATAGTGTCTAAGGCATTTGACTGCTAACCAGGAGGCTGGCAGTTCAACTCCACCAGCCACTGCTCAGAAGGAAGATTGGGCAATCTGCTTCTGTAGTGATACCACCTTGGAAACCCAAGGAAGGATCGATGCATTGTTCTAGATGCTCTGAAGATGATGAAAAGAAATGAGAATTGGGACCGTTTCCCTAAATGGTGTTATCCATACAGTTAGAGATATTTTAGATTCAGAACAAAAGCAAAACAACACAAAAACAAATGAACAAACAGAAGAAACCACAGTTCTGAAAGAGAGCAAATTCTCCAAAGTGTGGTCTTATTGGTATTGAAATTCTGGATGACAAACCAAGATCTTGCTTTCTTTACATCAAGGAATAGGTTATTCAGATCAATAAACTCACACATTTATGGAAATTATTTGCACAGAAAATATGAAAGACAGCTCCTTAAATGGCATCTACTGTGCCAATTGCAGCTGGTCCATAAAAAACCTCTGGGTGTCCACATCAGTCATTTCTAAAGTATTGTTATTTAAAAGGAGCCTCGAGCTCATGTCTCCTGAGATAGGATGTGTTTAACCTTGTCTGGGGGTCAGGCCATAGCTTAAAGGGAAAAGCTTTGCATTTAGGTCACTGCAGGTTTGTGTTATGACCTGAAAACCTCTATCAGAGAGGTCATTTTTCTAAATTTGACTGCTAATCAGAAAGCTGGCCGTTCAAACCCACTAACCACTCCTCTGAAGGAAGACTGGGCAATGTATTTCCATAGAGATATTGCCTTGGAAACCCAAGAAGGGGTCGCTATGAGTTGGAATCGACTGGAGGGCAGTGAGGTTTTGGTTTTTTTTTTTTTTTTTGTAGATATTTTAATGCCCTAACTTTTAATAAGGTAGGGAATCTATTGCTTTTCACTTCTGTGGTTTAGTTGGGACCTCCACTATAGCCCTGAGAACTTTACGGATTTTAATAAGATAGTGTTCATGTTTCTCATTCTAGGACTTCAAAGCATCTTATTAAGAATGTGAGTGCCATCCATGGGTGAACAGGAGAGCTCTCAGAGTTCTCTGTCTCGTGGGCCAGATACATGGTGGCATAAAGGTATAAGAGTCTCCTCTTTCATTGTCCTTTTTGTTGGAGGACAAAAAAAGTTTTTATAAAGCAGGATGAGTCTCTGGAGGTGCAAGTTCCTTGTCTACAGAGCCAGAGGATGGTCTTTGTGCATTATTATTACTTTTCAAAGACATTTGTTAATGAAAGGGCTGAAAATTTTTATGAGTGTGAGCATTTTCCTCCATGAACACACGTGGGCCACCTGGCCAAACTCCTTGTCAGACATTGGATGTTCTGGGATCGATGTCTCATCTCTCTCTATAAAGTTTCTAAAAGATAACATGACCGTAGATTTTCTTCTTTATGTTAGAACCTTGAAGGGTGGAGGTGTGAAATCTAGCTTCCCCCAAGGTTCTTGTGTGAGCATTGGCTTCACAAGCCAGTTACAAAAAGAGTGTATGAACAGACTGTACAGATGCTGTGTCTAGCTTAATGGTGCCAAAAAAATTTGAGGGTGCTCTTCCTCCAGTTTCTATTTCAGGAAGGCTTATATATTTTGGCTGGTTTAATTTTTAAAAAATATTTTTGTTGGTAACTGACCTTAATCTTGTAGTGAATAAGATATTTAATGGGTCATTTGTTCCTTTCTAGATAGACCGAAGTCATGGTTCATTTGTAGAGTGATAACATTTTTAAACAATGATTTGAATATTTGAAAATAAAAGGAATTAGTAACTTAGTCTTTAAAATATGTTTCCTTGAATCTGTTGCTCATTTTCCTTTGCCTCTCCTGAACTCCTCCTCCTAATATATATGTGCTATGAGAATCCTGACTTCTTGGATCACAACACTGTGAGTTGTCTCCTTTGTTGCTGAGAATAATAAAGAGTCATTTCTTAGACTCTGGAGTCCCTGGATGATGGAAATAGTTAAGCACTCATCTACTAACAGAAAGGTTGGTGGTTTAAATCCACCTGGAGGAGCCTCAGAAAAAAGCCTAATCATCTACTTTTTAAAGGTCACAATCATTGAAAACCCTAGGGAGCACAGTGATACTCTGACACACATGGAGTCATGATGACAACTGGTTTTCTCTGGCTCTGCTCAGCTGTAATGCCTATGCCTTCTCCACCACAAATGTGGACTAGTCCAGCCTACTGTTCTGTCCACTGGGTCCTTCTCAGTGAGTTCCAACAGCAGTCCTAAACAGAGACATGAAACAGATCAGTGGTGAGGTCATTCTGACTCAATGTCTATCTAACTTGAATGAAATTACTTTTTATATTTCAATACTCAGTAGTGAAACTCCTCTTTCCTAGAGTTCAGACATTAGTCCATGAGAATTAGAAAACAGACAGCATGCTCCAATGAAAATCACTCTTCCCTCTGGAGAATGACCTGTCCTGTCTTGGTTCAAATTTTTTCTTCCTTTAAGACCAATTATTTCTTAGGAAATAATTCCACTGCTTCTCTTTCATTTCATGATACTGTGGTGGTTAGTTTTTTGCTGTGAGGCTGAGGATGTGCCAGTATTTCAGAGGCCAGCTGGGTCAGCCCTGGTGGACAGATTTCAGTGGAGTTCCAGACTAAGATAGACTGGGAAAAGGGATGGAGCCATCCACTTCTGAAAAAATTTAGCCATGGAAAACCTTATCAATGGTAGTGAAATACTTATATATTACCAGAAAACTTTATGAATAGGAGTGAAACATTGTCTAATTTAGGGAAGAGCTGCCTCCTTAAAGTAGAGTTGACCTTATGATGTGGATGAAGTAAAACTTTTGGGACCTTCATTTGATGAGGAGATACAAGTCAAAATGAGGGGGGAAAACAGTTGCAAACATTCATTAATAATCAGAACATGGAATATACAAAGTATGAATTGAGGAAAACTGGAAGTTGTCAAAATGAAATGAAATACATAAAGATCAACATGCTAGACACTAGTGAGTTGAAATGAACTGGTACTGACCATTGTGAATCAGAATTACATGACCAACTAGGCTGGGAATGGTGAATTGAAAGGGAATGGCATCATATGCATCAATAAAAAGAACATTTCAAGATTTGTACTGAGGTACAATGCTGTCAGTGATAAGATAATATCAATATGCCTACAAGAAAGACCAGTTAATACTAAAGTTTGTGCACCAACCACTAAAGCCAAAGATAAAGAAATTGAAGATTTTTACCAGTTTCTGAAGTCTGAAATTGACCAAACATGCAATCAAGATGTATTGATTATTTCTAGTGACTGGCATGCAAAAGTTGGAACCAAAAAGAATCATTGATAGCTGGAAAATATGGCATTGGTGATAGAAATGACACTGGAGATAGCAGGATAGAGTTTTGCAAGGCCAATGACTTACTAATTTTCAACAACACAAATGGTAGCTATACAAATGTACCTCAGAATACACAGGAATCAAGTTGACTACATCTGTGGAAAGAGGCAATAGAGAAGCTCAATATCTTCAGTTGAAACATGGCCAGGAGCTGACTATGGAATAGACGTTCAATTGCTCATATGCAATTTCAAGTTGAAGCCAAAGACAATTAAAACACGTTCACCAGAGCCAAAATATGACCTTGATTATATCCCACCTGAATTTAGAAATCAATACATTTGATGTTTTGAACACCAATGACTAAAGACTAGACAAGTTGTGGAATGATATCAAGAACATCATATATGAAGAAAGCAAAAAGTCATTAAAAAGGAAGAAAAGACCAAAATTACTATCATAAGAGACTCAGAAACTTGCTCTTGAGTGGAGAGTAGTTAAAGTGAATGGAAGAAATAAAAGAACTAAACAGAAGCTTTCAAAGGGTGACTTAGGAAGACAAAGTAAATTTTATAACAAAATGTGCAAAGGGATTTAGAAAACTAAAAGGGAAGATCGTACCTGGCATATCCCAAAATGAAGTAACAGGGAAAAAAATTAAGCCCCAAATTGCAATATTGAAGGATTCTATGGGTAAGATATTGAAAAATGAAGGAAGCATCAGTAGAAGATGGAAGTAATACAGAGTCACTGCACCAAAAAGAATTTGTCAACATTCACCTATTTCAGGAAGTAGCATATGATCAAGAACCAGTGGTACTGGAGGAAGAAGTCCAAATTGCATTGAAGGAATTGGTGGGGGAAGGGGAGCTCTAGGAATTGATGGAATATTCATTGAGATGTTTCAAGAAATGGATGCAGCACTGGATATGCTTACTCATTTATGCCACGAAATCTGAATGATAGCTATGGCCAACTGATTGGAAGAGATCCATATTTGTTCCCATTCCAAAGAAAGGTGATCCAACAGAATGTGAGAATTATTGAACAATATTATTAATGCCACATGCCAGTAAAATTTTTCTGAAGATAATTCAAAAACATTTGCAGTAGTATACTGACAGCGGACAACCAGAAATTCAAGCCAGATTCAGAAGAGGATGTGGAACACGAGACATAGTTGCTGATGTCAAATGAATGTTGGCTGAAAGCAAAGATAGCAGAAAGACACCTGTCTGTGTTTTATTGACTATGCAAAAACACTCAACTGTGTGGGACGTAACAAATTTATGCATAACATTGCAAAGAATGGAAATTCCAGAACATTTCATTGTGGTCATAAGGAACTTGTACATAGATCCAGAGGCTGTCATTAGAAAAGGACAAGGGGATACTGCATGATTTAAAGTCAAGAAAGATGTGCATCAGGGTTATATTATTTTACCATACTTATTCAATCTGTACTCTGAGCTAGTAGTCCAAGAAGCTAGACTATTTGAAAAAGAATGCAGAATCAGGACTGGAGAAAGAATCATTAACAACCTGCAATATGTAGATGACACTATCTTGTTAGCTGAAAGAAAAGAGGATTACTGATGAAGATCAAAGGCTACTGCTTTAACAAGTAATGACTGGGATCTTAAAAGCTAGCAAGCTGCCATCTAGATGCAGTGATGGGTCTTTCCTCTTCCAGAGCAAAGAAGAATGAAGAAAACAAAAATCCATGGAAACAATTAGTCCTAGCAACTGGTACACCATCCAATCTGCAGTCTATACAACTATGAGACCAGAAGAACTAGATGGTGCCGGGCTACCACTGTCATCCACTTGGAAGGGGATCTGTGTAGGAGATCCTTGATAGAGAGGGACAACAATGTGGAAAAAACTCAAAATCATTTGGAGGGGAAAAAAAAAAAGAGGGCGGACCAGGTTTGCTCATCCAATAGAATCTGGTGGAACCACTGAGACTATGGCCCCTAGCTGCCCTTCAGGTTTGGAATTGAACCCACACCTGTGGTTTCCAGCCAAATAAAAGACAGGTATATGAGTTGAACATTTACCTCATACACTCCTTGGAGAGAACAATCACGGGAGAAAGAAGGGCTCTTTATGCACAGGGAGACAGCTCAGGGGGCAGAAGTGCATGGAGGGATGGACACGGGGAAGAGGTAACTATGGGGAGGAAGTGGGAGGGGAGCTGTTGCATTGTGGTAAACTGTGGTCCATTACATGAGACAAAGTGTATGTGAACTGCTGTATGGAAAGTGAATTTGCTCTATAAATCTTCACCCAAATCACAATAATAATAATAATAAAGACTACTGCCTTCAGTATGGATTACTCAACATAATGAAAAAAATAATTCTCACAACTGGACCAATAAGCAACATGATAATAAATGGAGAAAAGATTGATGTTGTCAAGTATTTCATTTTACTTGGATCCACAATCAGTGTCCACAGAAGCAGCAGTCAAGAAAGGATGGATTACACTGGCAAATTTGATGCAAAGGATCTTTTAAAAATGTTAATGAGTTAAGATATCACTTTGAAGACTAAGACGCTCCTGAGCCAAACCAAGGTATTTTCAATCCCCTGGTGGTTCAAACCCACCAGCCACTCCTCAGAAGGAAGATGGGGCAATCTACTTCCGTAGTGATACTGCCTCGGAAACCCAAGGAGGGGTCGCTATGAGTCGGGGCCGACTCGACGGCACATAACAACAACAACATATGCATGTGAAAGCTGGACAATGATAAGAAAAATGGAAGAAGAATTGATGCATTTGAATTATGGTGTTGGGAAGGAATATTAAATAGACTGCCAGAAGAATGAACAAATCTGTCTTGGAACAAGTAGAATCCGAATGCTCCTGAGAAGAGACAAAGACAAGACTTCATCTCACATACTTTGGTCCTGTTATCAGGAAGGACCAGACACTGGAGAAGGATATCATTCTTGGTAAAATCAAGAGTCAGCAAAACAGAGGACAACCCTCAGTGAAATGGATTTGCATGGTGGCTGCAGCACTGGGTTCAAACATAGCAACGATTGTGATGACTGTGTAGGACTGGGCAGTGTTATGTTCTGATGTTCATAGTAGCTATGAGTTGGAACTAACAACAACATAGAACTCAGCCTAAGACAAAGAGCAATCTCTTGGTTGGCTTTTTAGATGGATAGTCAAATGACAATTCCAAAGGCTTGATATGGGGTATAGTATCATTTAATACTTCTTTATAAACATATTAACAATAAAATTGAGAGAATTAAGTATCTAAATTACACAGGGATGATTTGATTGCTAGCATCTCAGAATATGGAACTAAATTACAACTGACAGAAACAATCTACCCCAAAGATAAGGAAGTTCAAGAGAGTAAAAGACAGATTAAATTAAGCATTCCTATCTGGTTGACTGGGAGCTCTGGTAGCATAGTGGCTAAGGCACTTGACTGCTAACCAGAAGGCTGGCGGGTCCAAATCCCCCAGCCACTCCTCGGAAGGAAGGTTGGGCAATCCTACTTCTGTAGTGATACTGCCTCGGAAACCCAAGGAGGGGTCGCTATGAGTAGGGGCCGACTCGACGGCAAATAACAACAACAACAATCTGGTTGACTACAGCTTTTTTGTGTGTGTGAGAAAACCTGTGACTAGAAAGATAATTCTAATTTTTATGACTTTTGTTTGCTGTTGGTCAAATGCAGTACACTTTTAAATAAGGTGCAAATAAAATATTCTGGTCAGAAAATTGAAAGGGCACTCATTCAGAGCAAAAGAAATCAGTATTAAGGTTGTTATAAAATAAGATTAAGTTCAGCAAATAAATGTGGTTTCTACTGATGTACCTCCACCCATCAAGTCTACATTCCACCCAGAGAAAGAAGGAAGAGGGCAGAAGAGCATGCCCTCTTTCTAAATATTTTCTGGAAATCACGTGTGATGCTTTTGTTCATATCTGATACACCACAACAAGGTACAAGGGAGGCTGGTATATATAGTCTATCCCAAGATGCCATGTGCTTAGCTAAAACTCAGGACATTTATCAACTGGAAAAAAGTGTTAACATATACATATGGTGAATGAGTAGTCTCTGCTCAAAAGTTTGCACTCTGGGGTCCATTTTTACCTAGGGACTTTGGCAGTAATTACAGCATGCTGTTAAAAAGAGGGTAGTAGTATGTTGTTTAAGGCAATTGTGGTTCAGTGGTCGCATTCTCCCCTTCCATGCCTGAGTCTCCCACACCTTCCCTTTCCCTGCCTGGCCAATGGACCTCAAGATCAGTCACCATCTATTTGTCAATGCAGGATTGCTTGTTACTGTGATACTGAATAGATTTCAGCGGAGCTTCCAGCCTAAGTCAGGCTAGGAAGACAGGCCTAGCAATCTACTTCTGAAAATCAGCTAATACATACTCTTATGTATCACAATGGTCCAGTCGGCAACACATTATGGGAATGCACAGGGCCTGGCAACATTTAGTTCCTTTGTGTATGTGGTCATCATGAGTCCTGTGCCAACAAGAGACCAGCTAACAAGAAGTATCAGACAGCTAGACCTCCCATAAGTTTGGTATTAGCATGCTTTTCTTCCAAACCAGACACTCTTGTTTTAAGAATTAAAAAGCATAATCATGCACATAATTGTATTATCCTTTCTGTATTTATTTTAAAATATTATACAGTACTATGAGGGCAGTCACTTGGTTTAGATATATTCTGCATTGATATTTATTTGTTATCCATCCAGGTTAATATGTTGCAGAGTTTACTCTAGGCTATAGTTGAACTTTTCTTTCAATTTCAATCAGAAACCGTGAATGTCCAAAACTTTCTATGATGGTTTCACAGTTCCAAAAAATTTAGCAGAATGATGTCCAAAGTTTTTGAAGATGTTTGCTTCTCTCATATACTTGTTACATCTCTTCAACCAAATGACAACATTTTACATTTCTCAGTTATTTGATTTAACAATAGATACATTTCAAAATTAAAAAATAATAAACAGTTTTACCACAAAATGAGTATTTTGGAATATGAATACTGATCAGTGTTCATGAGAACAAAAAGAAGTGCTTAAGAATTTAGCAATATTAGTACCCATTATTAGCATAAAGAGTTTTCAAAATTTAATTTATCTCTTCATTATTTCTAAGGAGCTCTGGTGGTGCACTGCCTAAGGCATTTGACTACTAACCAGAGATCGGTGGTTCAAACCCACCAGCCACTCCGCAGAAGGAAGACAGGGCAATCTACTTCTACAGAGATTTACAGCCTTGGAAACCCAATGGGGGTCACTATGAGTTGGCATCGACTTGATGGCATTGGGTTTTCTTTATTATTTCTAACCCATCAATAAAGGAATATTAATGCTAAGGAAACAGGGGTCACAACTGACAAGAAAACTATTGTTTTGGTTACTTTATGCTTCTCTAACAGAAAATACTCCACATGGGATAGCTTGAACAATCAGGGCTTTGTTATCTTACAGTTTTGGAAGCTAGAAGTCTGAGTTCAAAGTGCCAGCCTCTAGGGGCTGGGTGAAAGCCCCTCAACCTTGGATTTCAGCTCTGCCTCTTGCTCCTGGCCCACTGAAGCCAGAGGCCTTCTTTACTCAGGCAGCTGCTGGCTGTTGAGGCTAACAAACCCAAGGTTGGTAGGTAAAATGGCACAGTCCCGATATTACCAAATCACATAGCAGGCCATTGATTCAAGTCAATTAATAGTCCCAAGACTGGCAGACAACATGGCAGGCTGCTGAATAGCCACTCAGCTATATGCAGGATTCAAGCATGCCAAAAGCTACAGACCGTTCCTAAATCTTCTCCTTATGCACTGGGAGCAGACCACATCCCTAAGACAGCTTCTCAGCTGCTCATAGTAGATTCCACCATGGAGTTGATCACCGATCTCACCATGGGGAATAATTACATCCAGCTGCCCAGCCACTCAAAACCAGTGCCAGCCAAGTTGCCACATAACCTTAACTACATCTGTATCGTCCCTTTATTCGGACTTGTTCAGAACATATTTGGAGGACTTCATGCCTCCTGAGAAATGTTGTTGTTATGTTCCGTTGAGTTGGCTCTGACTCACAGTGACTCTGTGTACAACAGAATGAAGCACTGCCCAGGCCTGCCTGATCCTCACAATCTTTACTATGCTTGAGTCCATTGTTGCAGACACTGTGTCAATCAATATTGTTGATGACCTTCCCAATTTTCACTCACCCTCCACTTTACCAAGCATGAGATCTTTCTCCAGGGATTGGTCTCTTCTAACAACATGACAAAAGTAGGTGTGATAAAGTCTGGCCATTCTCACTTCTAAAGAGTGTCCCACCTGCACTTCTTCCAGAACAGATTTATTCCTTCTTCAGGCAGTCCATGGTATTTTCAGTATTCTTCACCAACATTGCAATTCAAGGGCATCATTTCTTTAGTATTCCTTACTCATCATCCAGTTTTCACATGCCTATGAGGCAATTGCAAATATCATGGGTTGGATTAGGAACACCTTTCTCATCAAACTTCAAGCTGACACCTTTGCTCCTTGACACCTTAGAGTCTTGCAGCAGATTTGTCCAGTGTAATATGACATCCAATTTCTTGACTGCTGCTTTCATGGATGTTGATTGCTAATCCAAGTAAAATGAAATCCCTGACAACATCCATCTTTTCTCCATTTATCTTATTAGTCCAGTTGCGAGATTTTCTTTTTCTTTAGCGAGTTTTGCCAGAACTGCCAAATTAATTGTATGCAAGCCTCAACCCAAGGAAACTGATCAGCTTTCAAGTGATTGATTTTCAACTGATTGGATTTCATTTGATTGGCTGATCACATTAGATCACAAAATGAAGGACGATTACATTATATTACGTTTTGGAAGAGCAATCAGTCCAATGTCTGCCAAGCCACTGAGAATCATAGCTTAGCCAAGTTGACACATAGTGTTAACCATTACAGTTCTTTCTTTGTCAGCATGGTACCTGTACACATATCCTTTAACCATATGTAATCTCTAAATAAAGACAATTATAAAGTCATACTTGTACCTAACATGATACAACATTGTTGTTGTTGTTGTTATGTGCCGTCGAGTCGGCCCGAACTCATTGCGACCCCTCCTTGGGTTTCCGAGGCAGTATCACTATGGAAGTAGGATTGCCCAACATTCCTTCCGAGGAGTGGCTGGTGGGTTTGAACCACCAGCCTTCTGGTTAACAGTCAAGTGCCTTAGCCACTATGCTACCAGAGCTCCTGATAACATTAGCCCTGGTTAAATTTTATACTTTATAACTGATAGGATAAGGAGAGATGAAAACGGGAATATTTGGTACACACACACACACACACACACACACACACACATGCATGTATAATAAAACTAAGAAGTACTCATAGCAGTTACAATCCTCATTTCTGCAATTGGTCACATGGTTGTAACTGGTGTTTAGAACTACTTTCTTCCATCACCCATTCTGTATTCCCTTTGATCCCAACAAGCACCTCTCCTGGTCATGGCTCTTTGCCTGGGGAAGTGACCAAAACTTCATTCCTGAAGGGTCTAGGCCATTGGTAATCATGTTAGAATTGAGTTACTGTTGTTTTCCACTGACTTCACTCACAGGGCTTGGTAGTACTAAGAGACATCAAAAGGGATCGCCTGTATTCCAGACACAGTATTCTTTTTTTTTTTTTTTTTTTTCCTAGACATATTCTTCTTTACCTCCACACATTTCAGTCTGAGTTCCCTCTGATAATCAGGATCCATCACACCACCCAAGATGGTAACATCCTTCTTTGTTTTTTGATTCAGAGACATGAGGAGCCCAAATTGGCTGAGTAGCATTCTTAACTTCCAGTTTATTGGAATACTGTTTGAAACTAAGACCTCTCAGCCTTCCTCCTTTTGGAACTAAAATCTTTAGACTGCAGAGCATAGAGTCATGGAGACAGGAAGCAAACGTTTTGTGAGTGGGTCATTAGGGGTAATAATGAGTGGTGCCATTACATTTCTACACCTTGATTGTGGGACCCATGAATTTTGGCTATGGAAGAAAGAGCACTGTATATTGAATTCTAGTTTAGAGCATATACAGCCTCCTGGAGAACATTGCCCCAAACCTGCAAGGTATTGCCATCTAGTTGGTGCTGTAATTATGACTTTAGAAAGCTATTCCATCACTCTGTCAAGGCAACTGCTTCAGGATTATGGGTAACATGATGAAACCAGTGAATTCCCAGAGCATGGGCCCATGGCTGCACTTCATTTGCTGTGTAGTGAGTTTTTTGATCCAAATCAATGCTGTGCGGGATACTATGATGGTGTATAATGCATTCTGTAAGTCCATGAATTATGGCTTTTTTTTTTTTTAATTGTTCTTTGGGTGCAAATTTACATGGCAAACTTGTTTTACATTCAACAGTTCATGTACATCTGGTTTCATGGCCCTGATCACCGTCCCTAACTGTAAAAAACTATCTTCCCTTCTCCTCCCTGTGACCACCCCCTCCCTGTGCTCCTCTCATCCATGCATTCCTGTCTGTCCAGGCTTCCCTGAGTGCTACCCCTCTGGTGTCTCGTGGCTGCTTGATCCAAGGGGTACATCTCCCTAGAGTACGTGGGTGCATCAATCTGGAGTAGGTGTTCTGTATGTAGGTCTTTCTACTGTTGGGCTGAGAGCCAATCCATGTAAGTGAGTCCATTTCTAGGCTCGAAGGGTAACCAGGGGCCATAGTCTCAGAGGTTTCACCACTCTCCTTTCAACTAGTAATTCTGGCCATTTTTGCATTTTTGAATTTTGATCCACATATTTCCTCCCACTCTATCCAGGATTTCCAGGTTTGATCCCTTCCCCAGTGGTTGGCATTGGCAGCTAGGCATCATCTAGTTCTTCTGGTCTTGGGTTGTGGAGGCTAATTGTTTCCAGATGACTTTGATTTTCTTCACTCTTCTTTTCTCCAGCTGAGAGGAGACCAATAGTTGCATCTTAGATGGCTGCTCAAAAGCTTTAAGACCCCAGTCACTACTCACAAAAGTAAGTTGTAGAACAAAATTTCTATGAACTATGTGTGCCAATGGAGCATGATGTCCCCCAAAACTATGGTCCTGAGCCCCCAGGCCTGGTGATTCTCTCTTATAAGATGTTTGGTTGTCTCTGTGAAGTTACTCCCACCCTGTCTTCTGTTACTTCTGTGAAGTGTGTGGTTAATTTTGTAGCACAAGTGCATATGTAAGAGTATCCTCAGCCAAATCGATCCTTGGTCTAGGGTGTATTCGTGTTCTCGTACCCCCACCTGCTCTTCTCACCTGTCTATGCTTTAATCTGTAGCCTGGTATTTGGTCCTAGTGATATTGCAGTGTTGTGCCTATAATTGTATTTGCCTCTGTTGTCTATGTCTTTTGTGTTCATTTCAGTGTCTTTCCTTTCCCCAGTGTCACCTTGCTGGTCACAGACTCTCCATATCATTCCTCTCTTCACTCATATCAACATGTGACTCCCAAATAGTCCAAGATTTTCCCTCCTCTTCCCTCCCACCCCAGTAACCAACAAAGTGAGTTTCCTTCCTTGAATAAAATTTCCTTGACTTTTTACAATAGTGGGTTCATACAATATCTGTCCTTCTGTGAATGACTTATTTCACTCATCATAGGGAGTTCTGGTAGTATAGTTCTAAGGCACTTGACTGCTGACCAGAAGGCTGGTGGTTCAAACCTACCAGCTACTCCTCAGAAGGAAGATGGGACAATCTACTTCCATAGTGATACTGCCTCGGAAACCCAAGGAGGGGTCACTACGAGTCGGGTCCGACTCGACGGTACATAACAACAACAACAAGTGTCCTCTAAATTGATCCCTGTTGCCAGATGATTTGTGTATTCTTCATTACTCTTTAATGTTACATCATATCTCTTCGTGTGAATGTACCATAGTTTAGTTATCCATTCATCTCTTGATGGGCATTTAGGTTGTGTCCATCTCTTTGCTATAGTGAATTGTTCTGCAACCAGCATGGGTGTGCATCTGTCTGCTCATGTTCTGTCTCTCACCTCTTTAGGATATGTTCCTAGTAATGGAATTGCTGGATCAAATGGGATTTCTATTTTCAGTTTTTTAAGGACATGTCATACCATTTTTCACAATGGTTGTACCATTTGGCAGTCCCACCAACAGTGTATGAGAGTTCCAATCTCTCAACAACATCACTAGCTGTCTTGTTGAACTTTTCTATTATTGCTGGGGTGAGATGATATCTCACTGTTTTTTTGATTTGCATCTCTCCAATGACTAATGATCCTGAGCATTTCCTCATGTGCTTGTTGGCCACCAGTGTATCTTCTTTAGTGAAGTGTCTATTCATGTCCCTTACTCATTTTTGAATTGGATTGTTTGCCTTTTTGGTGTTGAGGTGTTGAGACTTTCTATAAATTTTGGAGATAAGTCCTTTGTCAGATATGTCATAGCCAACTATTTTTCCCAATCTGTGGGTTCTCTCTTTACCCTTTTGGAGAAGTCTTTAGAATACACATAACAATTTAATTTTAAAAGGTTCCAGTCATCCAGTTTTCTTCTGATGTCTGCATTTTGGATTATGCTTGATAGTCTATTTACACCATAAATAAGGGCTCCTAGAGTTGCCCCTATTTTATCTTTGATGAGCTTTATAGTTTTGAGTTTTACACTTAAGTCTTTGATCCAACTTGAGTTCATTTTGTGTATGGGATGAGGTATGGATCTTGTTTCATTTTTCTACAAGTGGAAGTCCAATTTTGCCAGCCCCATTTGTTAAAGAGGCTATCTCTCCCCTGTTTAATGGATTTGGGGACTTTGTCAAAGATCAGCTGTCCATAGATGGATGGGTCTATTTCTCAGCTTTTGATTCTGTCCCATTGGTCTGTCTATCATTGTACTGATGCCACACTGTTTTGACTACTGTGGCTATATAGTAAGTTTTGAGGTCTGACAGTGTGAGATCTCCTGCTTTGTTTTTCTTCTTCAGCAGTGCTTTGCTTATCCGAGGACTCTTTCCTTTCCATGTGGAATTAGTGATTGATTTTTCCATGTCCTTAAAAATTGTTGATGAAATCATGATGGGAATTGCATTGAATGTGCAGACTGCTTTGGGTAGTATTGACTTTTTCACAATATTCAGTCTACCTATGCATGAACAGGGATGCCAGAGTAGCAGGCTGGAAGAGCAGGGAAGGGGATAAAAGCCTTGAGCCCCAGGCTTACAGGTGAGGAGAGACAACACAGGGATGCCAGAGTAGCAGGCCAGAAGAGCAGGGAAGGAGATAAAAGCCTTGAACCTGGACAGAAGAGCAATCAGCCGAAGGG
>NW_006921617.1:2702847-2761147 GCF_000298275.1 Orycteropus afer afer
ATGTCATGCTTGGTAGTGTGGAGGGTCGACGAAAGAGGGGGAGGCTTTCAACGAGATGGATTGATACGGTGGCTGCAATGATGAGCTCAAGTATAGCAGGGATTGTGGGTCTGGTGCGTGATAGGGCAGTGTTTCGTTCTGCTGTTCATGGGGTCGCTATGAGTCGAAAACGACTCAATGGCACTAAACAACAACAACAACATCCATGAACAAGGCAAGTTCTTCCATTTATTTAGATCCCTTGTAGTTTCTTGTAGTAATGTTTTGGAGTTTTCTTTGTATAGGTCTTTTGTGTCCCTGGTAAGATTTATTCTTAAGTATTTTATCTTTTCAGTAGGTATTGTAAGTGGTATTGCTTTCCTTATTTCCTTGTCAGAGGCCTCTTTGTTGATGTAGAGTAATTCAACTGATTTTTGTATGTTGACCTTCTATCCTGCCACATTGCTGAAACTTTTGATTAGTTCCAGTAATTTTTTTGCTGAGTCTCTTGGATTTTCTAAGTATAGGATCATGTCATCTGCGAATAGAGATAGTTTTAGTTCTTTGCCAATTTGTATGCCCTTTATTTCTCTTTCTTGTCTTATTGCCCTGGCTAGGACTTCCAATACAATGTTGAATAGAAGTGGTGTTAGAGGGCATCCTTGTCTGGTTCCTATTTGCAAGGGGAATGTTTTGACTCTTTCTTCATTAACATTAATGTTGGCTGTTGGCTTTGCTTATATGCCCTTTATTATTTTGATGATTTTCCCTTCTATCCCTATTTTTCTGAGAGTTTTGATCAGGGATGGGTGTTGGATTTTGTCAAATACCTATCTGCATCAATTGATATGATCACATGGTTCTTTTCTTTTGTTTTGTTTATATGGTGGATTACATTGATTGTATTTCTGATATTGGACCATCCTTGCATATCTGGTATGAATACCACTTGGTCATGATGTATTATTTTTTTGATACGTTGTTGGAGTCTGTTGGCTAGGATTTTGTTGAAGCTTTTCATGTCTATATTCATGAAGAATATAGATCTGTAGTTTTTCTTTTTAGTGTTGTCTTTCCCTGGTTTTGGTATCAGTGTTATGCTTGCTTCATAGAATGAATTTAGAGGTATTCGATCTTTTCCTGTGTTCTGGAATAGCCTGAGTAATATAGATGTCAACTCTTCCCCGAATTCTCCAGTGAAGCCATCTGGTCCAGGCCTTTTTTTGGTGGGGAATTTTTTTTTTTTTAATGATTTGTTCAATTTATTTTTTTGTTATGTGTCTGTTTAAATATCGTCTCTGATTGGAATAGTTTAGGTAGGTCTTATGTTTCTAAAAACTTGTCCATCTATTCTAGGTTCTCAAATCTGTTGGAGTATAGTTCTTCATAATATTCTGCTCTTATCTTTTTTATTTCAGTTAGTTCTGTTGTGATGTCACCTTTTTCATTTATTATTCATGTTATTTGCATCTTCTCTTTCTTTCCTTTTGTTAAATTTGCTGGTGGTTTGTTGATTTTGATAATCTTTTTGAAGAACTAGCCTCTTTTTTTGTTGATTTTCTCTATTTTTTGTTTCTTTTCTGCTTCATTTATCTCTGCTCTGATCTTTATTTTTTCCTCACTTCTGGATGCTGTAGGTTTCTTTTGTTGCTCTTTTTCTAATTTTTGGAGTTGTTGAGTTAAAGTGTTGATCTCGATTCTTTTTTCTTTTATGTGCATTTATTGCTATAAACTGATCTCTGAGTACAGGTTTTGCTTTGTCCCATAGAGTTTGGTCAGTTGTGTCTTCATTCTCATTTGTTTCTAGGATTTTTTTTTTTTATTTTGCCTTTTATTTCTTCTGTTACCCATTAGTTTTTGAGGAGTGTATTATTCAGTTTCCACATATTTGACTTTTTCCCCTTGATATTTCTATTATTGATTTATAATTTGATGGCATTGTGATCTGAGATGATACTTTCTAATATTTCAAAGTTTCTGAATTTATTGAGGCTTGTTTTTGTCCTAACATTTGGTCTATTCTGGAGAATGATCCATGTGCATTGAAGAAGAATGTGTGTTGTGTTTTTGTTTTGTTGAGTGCTCAGTATGTGTCTATCAGGTCAAGTTGATTGATTATGTTGTTCAGTTCTGTATCTTTGTTGAATTTTGTTTCAGTTGTTCTGTCTCTCCTTGAAAGTGGGGTGTTAAAGTCTCCTACTACTATTGTAGAGTTGTCTATTTTTCCTTTCAATTCAATTGATATTTGCTTTATGTATTGTGGAGCTTTTTCATTGGGTGCATAGATATTTATATGGTAATGTCCTCTTGGTCAATTCACTCTTTTAGCATCATATAGTACCTTTCTTTGTTGCTTATGCTGTTTTCCACCTTGAAGTCTATTTTATCATAAATTAATATTGCCCCTCCTGCTCTTTTTTGGTTGCCGTTAGCCTGGTATATTTTTTTCCACCTTTTAATTTGTAATTTATTTTTATCTTTGTGACTAAAGTGGTTCTCTTGTAGGCAGCATATTGATGAGTCTTCTTTTCTTTTTTTTTTTTGGTGGGGGGAGTATTTATTTATTTTTTAGTTTTTATAGCTGCATAAAGTCCACAGGTGGTGCAAAACATTTCCACTACACTGCTAACCTAAAGGTTAGCTGTTCAAATTCACTCAGTGGCAATGGAGTCTTCTTTTCTTACCCAATCCACCACTCTCTTTCTCTTGATTGGTGCATTTAGTCCATTCATATTGTTTGTAATTAGTGATAGATATGAATTTATTGCTGTCATTTTATTGTGTTTTTTGTTGTGTTGTTGGTGAATTCCTTGTTCCAATTATTTTTCTATGCTGAGTTCATTTTGTTATCAAGTGTTTTTCTCTTTTCTTCATTATTGTTGGTTTTGTACTTACTAAGCCCTTATGTGTTTCTTTTTTCTGAGTTTTCTTAGAAGGATTGTTAATTATCTTTGTGGTTACCCTGAAGTAAATTCTTATCTCCCTCAGTTTGGAACTGTCTGTTCTATAAAGACAGTCCTGTCTTCCTGTCATTTGGAAGCTTTGTAATTAAAACTTTTATTTCCCCTATTTACTTTGTTGCTAGTGTTGTCAGCAATTAATTCCCTTATTTCTCTATGTACATTTCTTATGAGCTTATTTTGAGAATCTTTTTCTGGCTTGGTTTCTATGTGGTGGTGTCAAGTATCTTGATTTTAATTTGTTGTTCTCTGTTGTGCATTCTCTATTGGGAGTACTCCCTTTAACATTTCTTGTAAGGCTGGTCTGGTTTTCACAAACTCCCTTAATTTCTGTTTATCTAAGAATGTCTTGATTTTACCCTCATATTTGAGGGAAAATTTGGCTGGATATATAATTGTTGGTTGGAAGTTCTTTTCCTTCAAGGTTTTATATATGCCATCCCATTACCTTCTTGCCTATATGGTTTCTGCTGAGCAATCAGAGCTTAGTCTTATTGATTGTCTATTGCAGGTGACATTTTGTTTTTCACAAGCTGCTCCCAAGATTCTTTCTTTGTCTTTGGAAAGTTTGATTATGATATGTCTTAGTGACTTTCTCTTGTGGTATGTATGGGGTTTGTTGAGCTTCTTGGATGAATATAGTTTTTTCTTTCATGTTATGTGGGAAATTTTCTGTTAGCAAGTCTTTGACATTTTTCTCAGTGTTTTTTTTTTTTTTTTTTTCTGTCTCCTCTTGTTCTGGTATTCCAAGCAGGCATATGTTGTTTCTTTTCATGTCATCCTATATAACTCTTAAGTTCTCTCCATTTCTTTTAAATCTTTGTTTTGATTTTTCTTCATACAGTCTGGCATCAAGGGATTTGTTTTCTAGCTGAGAAATGCATTATTCAGCCAGTTCTAGTCTACTCTTTTGGCCTTCCATTGTATTATCTATCTCCATAATTTTAGTGTTCATCTTCTGGATTTCTAATTGCTGTTTTTGTATGAGTTCTAATTGAGTATTTATCTTGTTACTATGTTCTTAAATGGTTTTCCTGCATTCTTCCAGGGTACTGTCTGTCTTCTCATTGTTTCTGTTTATGGATTCCTTGAGCTCTTGGAGAGTCCTATGTATATACATTCTGAATTCCTTCTCAGATAGTTCTATTGCTTGTTCTTCCTCTAAGAGACATAATTATTTACTCTGGACTTTCATTTTTGTTATCTTGTCCTGTTTTTTGTTTGTTTGCTTGTTTTGAAGTTGTCTGCTGTTTCTTAAACATTTTGAACTTGTTGTCTTTAATTGTTAGTTATGCATTGATTTGTTTCACCCTGATTGTATGTTTTACTGTATCTGGGAGTGTCTAGCAAGTGTACTTCTTAGGTTATTAACTCAGCTGTACTGGGTCACTCTCCAGCTTTCTCTGTGTTGGTGTAATCACTGGTGGGGATTTAGGTGCAGGTCTCTTTTCATTGTGAATAAGATTTGGTGTTAGGATGAACAGATGTTGTCTACCATCTGTCATTGATCTTGTGACACAGGCACTACTGGTGTTACCAATCTATTGGGTGAGATTTTCTGTGTAATACCTATGATAGCCTTGTGGAGGTTTAGTATGTTTCTCCTGTTGTATGAGGCAAGGAGAAAAGGAAAAAGAGAAAAAAGAAAAAAAAAAAAAACCATCAGAAGGGAACCCTGGGATAGAAAGGCAGAAGGAGTTTTCTCCCTGGGGTGAGATAATTCAGTCAGCAATGTAGGCATGGGCAGAGCAGCTCAGATACTTTTGGAGGCCCCTGCTAAGGATGGCACCCAGCTGTTTCAAATCTGGAAGTCGTCCCAAAGGAAAGAGTGCTACTCCTCTCTGGGTGGACCTACAAGCTGCAAAAACCCAGTATACAGATTCATCTGGACTATAAAGGGTTTCCAGGTGATGGGCTCAAACCCACTGCCTTGCACCTACCTGCTCCATGGCTCCATCGATTCAGAGGTCACTTGTTCTCCCTTTCTCCCACTCCACTCCGGACTCTGCAGCAGTTCAAGCCAAGTGGGGTCCCAATCTGTTTTCCAGTAAGATTTTTGCTCCCCCTGAAAATCCCAGCTCACCTCATAAAACTCTTGGTGTGGCTATGCTCAGTCCTTCTAACAAAAAAAAAAAAAAAAAAACTCTTTGCCATCAAGTTGGATCTGACTCATAACAACCTCTCCTTGGGTTTTCAAGGCAGTATAACTATGGAAGTAGATCGCCCAATCTTCCTTCCGAGGAGTGGTTGGTGGGTTTGAACCACCAGTCTTCTGGTTTGTAGTCAAATGCCTTCGGCACTATGCCACCAGAACTCCCATTCTGAGTCACTTCTGAGTCCCTAGCACCTGTGATTTCTTCAGTGTTTTTTTTTTTTTTTTTTTCTCCTTCTCTCCTCTCTGCCTTGCCTCCTCCTCAATGATTTTTCTCTCCATCTTCACCTGCAGGCCAGGTCTGCCTTTTTTCCCCAGTCCTTTAGCCTGCTCTCTTTCTTTGCTTTCACTGGATCTAATACTATATCTTCTCCTTAGCTGCTCATAACTCCAGTATCTTCATTTGTATCTGCCTTACCTAGTTGTTCTAGGTTTCATATGGAAGAGGGAGTGATCATACAGCTTATATGTATGATGCCATTGTCCAACCTCCTGTGAATTTTAGTTTCATCAGAAGCACTGGCACACAGGGAAAGCAAATCCATATCCAGAGTTAATGTCTATCTCAGTAAGAACAAAACACTGCACTTCCCATGATGGCAATGTTATCAACCTGCCACCAGGTTGTTGGCTGATCATTCTGAGGGATGATGCCATATCAAGGACTCAGTGTTGGTCTCTACTGCTGGCAGATTGGGCATCCAGCAGTGACTGAAGCCAGATCTACCCTGGCAAGTGGAAGTCCATATTGCTCATTCACAACCTCCTTTCTTGCCACAATGTCCACTTTGTTCATGATCCCACTGGGCAATGACCATTGTGGCTGGGGAAAGATGCATGGTATCATTCTACCCAATTGATTGTTAAAATTCTCCTCTATCAAGGTTACTCTTTGGTGAGTATTCACATGAGACACAAATATCTTTTCTTCTTTAGCCCATTCAGAGAAGTCTATCCACATTCTTCTTTCCTATACCTCCTTGTTACCAATTTTCCAATCATATTCCTTTCAAGACCCTGACCATCTAGCTAAACCATTGACCATGAATTAGTATACAAATCTTACATCTACCATCTCTCCTTCCAAGGAAAATGATAAACCAGGTGCACTGCTCAATGTTCTGCCCACTGGGAGGATTTCCCTTCCCCACTATTCTTGAGGAGGTGCCAGGAAAGGGCTTCAGGAGCTGATCAATCCCCAAATCTGCAGGTCACACAGCAGGCTTACATCTCAAGAACCAGAGGTCAGAGGATGATGAGTTGGATGCAGGATCCTTACATATTGGATGGGCGCCACACCCCCCAAAGAAATTGACTGGCTTTCAACTCACCTAACTATCTTTCAAGTGATTTATTACTCACATCAAATCACAACATGGAGATGATTCAGGCAGTCCCCGTGTTACAAAAGTCCAACCGATGGGCAACTACTACTGCTCTTTAAAGTTATGTAATTTTGTCTTCTCTTCAAAACAATTGAATCAACCCTTACTCACAACAATCCTTCATCACAATCACTTTAATTTGCTGTACATGTGATACTTTAATGCTTGAAAAGGCTTTTAGCCTTTTCTTGTACTAAAGTAAGGCTGAAGAAGAACTGTATGCGCCTGTTCTAATTTACTTACGAAACTTAGGAACTGATCTCATCTGTAACCTGGAGACTGCCTATACATTATATTACATTATGGAAGAACCATCAGTTCAATGTCTCTCAAACCAATGAGAATAACAGCCTAGCCAAGTTGACATATAACATTAACTATCACACTCATTTTGGAGCAACAAATGCATGCATTATGAAAACGGGGGAAGAAAGAAATAAAAAACCAAAAGCCATCCCATAGACTGTTTGCCTTCAGATCATTGTTAAATGTAGATTTAAAAAATTGTGGTGTGTATATTATGATTGGGATCTCTGGTAGCGTAGTGCCTAAGGCACTTGACTGCTAACCAGAAGGCTGGCGGTTCAAACCCACCAGCCACTCCTCGGAAGGAAGATGGGGCAATCTACTTCTGTAGTGATACTACCTTGGAAACCCAAGGAGGGTTGCTATGAGTTGGTCCGACTTGACGGCACATAACATCAACAACAACAACATATTATGATTAATGCAAGTTATAAATCATGTTATGAAAGTGTTTGATAATTCATTGATTATTTGTCCTAAACTGCAGTAACATAAAACTATATTATTGTTTTACTTCGAAGTAGGAGACTATCTATCAAATCATTCAGTTCTTGAAAATTTGAGTTGAAGAAAGTCACTTGCACAGAATTATGTCCACTTCCATATTTTTAGAATGAACAATCATCCACAAAACACGAATATTTCTAATATCTATGGGAAAAAAAAGTAAAATATTTGATAAGTAAATTTTTCTTGTCTTTTCTGTGTAAATATTTATTTATTTGTCTTTTTATTTAGTTATTACATTATTCATATCAAATAAACCAACTATATGAGCTTCTGGCAGCTTGAGAGGTGATTTTATATCTGTTTGTACTATTCCTGGTAGGCTGACATTTCATCATTCAGAGATTATTAATTGACTTAGATGGAATGTTCACAAACTGAAAGATGTTCATTTTGATGATGACTGGGATTAGGAATGTGAGAGAGAAACAGGCAAAGTTGAGACTGGAGAGGGAGGGCTGCTCTTTACTCTTTATTCTCTACTCTGAAAAGATGAATTCATCATCAGGCTAGTCATTCCCTAATTCTTTGGAACTCTTTTTACCACTTTATCCACCCTTCCCCCATTCTTTGTCTCTCTCTTCCAACCCTAGAGGACCAACTGTTCATTCTGAAATCCAAGGTCAATCCTTCATGTAATCATCACTCCTTGTCTCTTCCAGGTGCTTGTTGAATCTCTTTTACCTTTAACCTTCTCCTCTCTCTTGGCTCATCCCACCTCTTAACAAAAGTAAAAACGTATTTTTTTCAGCCCTATGTGGTGCTTTCATTGCTACTATGTCTCTCTCTTTCTGTGGCCCTCATAATCAAGATACGTGAAAGTATAATCTATACCTACTGTTTCCAATTGTGCACCTACCATCCCCTCTTTCTTCTCTGGTCTTTATCCCTCCCATGGCACTAAAAGTGCTCTTGACAAGATACTGTTGATCTCCTAAACACTAAGTCCAATAGATGATTTTCTGTCATTATATTTCTTGGGCTTCTGCTTTATCCGTTGAATCCTCTTTCTTTGAAACTCTCTTTATTTATATTTATTTTCATTGTCTCTTTTTTTGTCTTGATTTTCTGCTATTTGACTTTTTTCTTCCATCTCTTTTTTACATATAGATAGTTTTGTTGCATCATCATTTTGTCCTTCATTCTTGCTCTTCCCATCTTCTTCAGTCTCTTTGGGAAATCTGACCACCCTCCCAGCTTTATCTCCTGTCTTGTCTTTCATCTCTATTTCTCCAGGCAGCCTAGACAACAGTGATAACTCCAAAGCCAGTTCTCTCCATATACATATCCCATGGTCATTTCCATCTTCAAATGTATAAATTTTGGCTTAATATCACCTACAAGCCTGCTTATCTTCATACATTCACTCTGTTGGTGTATGACATTACCCAGTCTTTCTTGGAGTTCCCCAACAAACAAGACATGCTTTCTCACCTCTATGCTTATACACATGCTGGTCCATCTGCCAGGAATATTTCCCTAGCCCATTTCATTTAGCTAACACATTTTGTCATTAAGATCTCAGCTGAAATGTTATTTCCTTCAGAAATCTTTCATTGAATCCCCAAATATGAGCTAGGAGCCCCTACTGCATGTTTTTCATGATCCTGTTTGTATGCTTGTAAATCCACTAGACTGTGAATCCCTTGGAGCCTTGATTGTGTCTTGCTTTGCTGCTGTTGTTGTGTGCCTTTGAGTAAATTTTGACTCATCATGACATCATATGATACTGTAGAACTATCCCATAGGATTTTCTATACCCTATAGCATTTATTTTTCCAACTAAATTTATTTCCATAGAGATTTTTATGATTTGGAAGACTAATGCTAAAATGTTCTTGCATTTTTTTCAAGACCGTTATCCATTACTACAGAGTGAATGATTTCAGTTTGTTGAATGTTAAATATAAAAATAGAATAATGATCTAATCTTTCTTCCTGGAGCATGTCACTGTACTTCTTTTATAAACATATTTATTCCTCATAGCTGTACTTTCATGGGCATTTTTCTTTTCTAATATGCTCTCCTGGGATTGCATCTTGTCCTGCCTGGGAGAGAAAGAGCAGGTGAGAGCAAGGAAGTGATTTGATAGCTGCCAGGAGAGATCAAAGAGAGAGAGTTCACAGAGCAGTTATGCTGGTGAGCACCTTCAACCATGGCTTGAGACTCAGATCCAAGGCACTTCCTTTTTAGTGCTAAAAAAGATACCTATTTAGGGGACAGACAAGACTTCAATCCATTCATTCACTTATTCACTTCCTGTGTTATTTATTTAGTACTGCTGCAACAGAAATGTCACAAATGGATGGCTTTAACAAACAGCATGTTATTTTCTTACATTTAAGAGGTTAGAAGTCCAAATTTAGGGTGCCAGCTATAGGGGAAGGTTCTAGTCTCCTTTCAATATCTGTGGGCCTGACTTTCCTTGGAGATCTCCATGTGACTTGCCATCAATCTTCCTCTGGGTCTAGGAGGTTCCCAGTGCAGAAACCTTGGGTCCAAAGGACAGACTCCACTCTCATCTCTTCTTTCTTGGTGGTAGGGAGGCTCCTCTCCTCTCTGCTTGCTTTTCTTTCCTTTTATCTCTGGTAAAATAAAAGGTGTGAATCAAGCAATGGTGTGCCTTGAGTCAGGGTGTGACTTAAGTAAGGGCATGACTTTAAAAAAGGTGGGTCTTAAGTAAGTGTGCCATCTGAGTCACACCCTCTTGGAGGCTGTGACTCAAGATATACCCCACCCTGATCCTGCCGTATTATCATATAGAGGTGAGGATTTATGACTCATCACACAATAGAGGATAATTACCTCAGAACATAAAATGGAGGACAACTAGGCAATACTGGAAATTGTGGCCTAGCCAAGTTGACCCATATTTTGGGGGAACACAATTTAATACATGACAGTTCCCAAATAATTATGTCTTTGCTGAGTGCTGAGGATACAGCAATGAGTAAGAGGGAGCTCTTGCCCCTAGAGGACTGAGAGGTCAGTAAGTAAAATTGCTTAGTTTTTTTTTCCAAAATAAATAAATAAATAAAAATGCATGTAAGAAAGGTCTGTGATAGAAAAAATATTCCCTAAAGGCAAGCCTGATTTATTTTAGGTAGTGGAGAGAGTGAGGAATGAAAGATGATGGCTTTGGTTTGGAGCACATTGAGTTTGAAGTGCCTGTATGACATTCAAGTGGAGTTTTTGCAGAGGCAGGTGGAATTACAGGATTGGCAATCAAGAGATGGTCTTGTCCCACTACCATACCCTTGGGATTCACTACAAAAAGGAAGATATTTGAAGTTGTGTAGAAACTGATAGAATAGTTAATGGCAGCAATATTTAAGGGGCAATAAGTAAAAAATGAAGGAGCTCTGATTGACGTAGTGGATAAGTTATTTGGTGGCTAACCAGAAAGTCAGTGCTTCAAACCCACCAGCCTCTCACTGAAGGAAGATGGAGCAATCTACTTCTGTAAAGATTTACAGCCTTGGAAACCAGGAGTCACTATAAGTCAGAATTGACTTGATGGTAGTGAGTTTGGTTTTTCTTTTTTTAAAAAAGCATTTTATTGAAATATAATTTCTGTATAGTGAAATACACAAAACTAAAGTGACATAAGTCAATGCATTTTTTCTTTTCTTTTTTTTTTTTTGCAGTGTTCCCTCCCTTCTCCTCCCACCCCTGGTAACCAACAAAGAAAATTTCCTTCCATATATAAACCTTTCCTTGACTTTTTATAATAATGAACTAATACTATATTTGACTTTCTGTGATTGACTTATTTCATTCAGCATAATGTCCCCAGGTCCATCCATGTTATGTGGTGTTTGTTTAGTGTTGCATACCATTCCATTGTGTGTAGGTACCATCGTTTGGTTATCTATTCTTCTGTTGCTAGGCACTTAGGTTCTTTCCATCTTTTTGCTATTGTAAATAGTGCTGTGATGAACATGGGTGTGCATATAACTGTTCTTGTCCTGGTTCTCACTGCTTTAGGATGTATACCTAGTAATGGGATTGCTGGATCAAATGGTATTTCTAATTCCAGCTTTTTGAGGAATCACCATACTGCTTTCCAAAGTGGTTGTATCATTTGACAGTCCCAAATAAGAGTGTATGAGAGTCTCAATCTCTCCACATCTTTGCCAGAATTTATTATTTTCTGTCTTGTTGAACTTTGCCATTAGTACTGAGGTGAGATGGTATCTCATTGTTGTTTTGATTTGCATCTCTCTGATGACTAATAATAGTGAGCATTTCTTCATGTATTTGCTGGCCCTTGAAGTGTTTATTCATGTCTTCTGCCCATTTTTTATTGGATTGTTAATTTTTTTGTTGTTGAGGTGTTGGAGTTTTCTATAAATTTTAGAGATAAGTCCCTTGTCAGGTATGTAATTATCAACAAGATTGTAACAATCAACAAGTAATTTGTTCCTGTTACTTTGTTATGTATTTTTTCATATTGCTGATTGCTTTGTTCCATATAATTTTCTGTGCTGAACTCGTTTTGTTTATGAATCTCGTTTTCACATCCTTCATTGTTATTGTTTTAGTATTTGCTAAATATTTTTGTTGGTCCTCTTTTTTATTTTGATGTGAAGGTTTATCATTTTTTTTTTTTTAGGTTATCCTGTGATTTATAATTTTTACCATGAGTTTAGAACAGTCTGTTCAATCTTGTAGTTGTCTTGACTTCCCTATCATTTAGAAGTTCTAACTGTAGAAATGACTACACATTTTTTTCCCTCTTTTTGGTTTGTAGTTGTCCTCATTTGCCAATTGATGTCTCTGGTTCCCTGTTTACAATCTTGTAGGCTTATTTACTTTGGGTAGTTCTACTACTGTGTTGGTTTCTGGGTTGTGTCATCATGTGTATTAATGGTCAATTGTTGTTTGCTGCTGTTGATTCTCTGTCCAAAGGACTCCTTTTAGCATCTCTTGTAAGGCTGATCTTGTTTTAACAAATTCCCTTAACTTCTGCTTATCTGGAAATCTTCTAATTTCACCATAATATTTGAGGGAAAATTTTGCTGGGTATATAATTCTTGTTTGGAAATTTTTCTCTTTGAGGGTTTTATACATACCATCCCATTGTCTTCTCACCTGTGTGGTTTCTGCTGAAAAATCCAAGCTTAGTCGTACTGTTTGCCCCTTGTAAAAAACATTTAGTTTTTCCCTTGCTGCTTTCAGGATTCTTTCTTTGCCTTTGGTTTTGGTGAGTTTGATGATGATATGTCTTGGTGATTTTCTTTTGGGGTTCGTTGGACTTCTTGATTGGATATATTGTCATCTTTCATAATACCAGGAAAATTCTCTTCCAACAAATCATTGACATTTTTTTTCTGTGGTTTTATTTGTGTGTTCCTGTTCTGGTATTCTGATTACAGGTAGGTTATTCCTTTTGATGGTATCCCACATGAACCATAGGCTTTCTTCATTTTGTTTTGATCTTTTTACTGATTGATCCCTTTCCAAAGAAGTATTAAAGTATTTGTCTTCAATCTCACTAATTCTGTCTTCCACTGGTTCAATTCAACTCCTTTGTCCATGTAATGTGTTGTCTATATCTGAAAATTTAGTATTAATCTTCTGGGTTTCTGTCTGTAGATTTTGTATCATTTCTAATTTTTCTTTTATTTTGTCATTTTGTTCTTGCCTTGTCTTTCGAAATTGTTCTAGAGTTTTCTCTGTGTTTTCCTCAGCTTTGTCAGTGTTTTCCTTGATCTTCTGTCTCCCAATTTGTTGAAAGTACCTAAATATAATTCTTTTGAATTCTTTATCAGGGAGTTCCAATGCTGCATCTTCCTCAGGGATTGTTTTGAGTCTGTATCCTGGTCCCTTGTTTCTCCTGCTTTATCTTGCTTCTTTGTTTGGACTGTGATGCTCTGCTGTCTCCAAGGCATTGTGATGTTTTGTGTTTATATTTTATTGATGATTGTATTTTGGAGTGACTTGCCCACAATTTCATTTTCTTTGTTTTGTTCATGTTATCTATGTGAGCAGAATACTGTACTGTGTTCTTCTATTAACTAGTTGGCAGCATTTATACACTCATCACCTGTCCCCTTTACCATTGTCAGCCTCCCATATGTCCCTGTCATCCTTGGCAAATGGAGTTTATTCTTAGGTCCTTGGAATCTGAATGAGAATGCTATCACTTTAAATATCCAAAATGGCCACTGCTTGTAAACATTCAATATGGCTGTACCCTCTGGACAGGTGAAAGTCCACAGATCAGGTTGTCTCCCTCCTTGCTGTTTCCCTTCCTAATCAGAAGCCACCAGCTCAGTCTTTCCTGCCGATCTTGGTGACCATGGCTGATCCTTAGCTCAATTCTCAGGTCCCAACCCCATTTGGAAATGCTCAGGCTATTGGTGCCTTCAGAGTAGCTGACAGTCCACTGCTCTAATAATCTCCATACACACTTGTTTTCATTCAGGTTTTTCTGGTAGTTGGTTCCTAATCCACTTCTGTCTACCTCCTTTCAAAGTGCAGGGATCCAGGATTATCTTCTGTATTTCTGTCAACTGGTTTCTCTTTTCTTTATTGAAGTAGGTCTGTGCAGCTTGTCTTCCTGTTCCTCCATCTTACTGAAATTCTCTGTTTTTTCTTTTTTTCTGAGGTAAAAAATGGAGCCAACAAAAAGAGAAAAAATAATCAGAGATTTCAGAAAGAATATTTCAGATGGGAGGGATATTTTAGAAGCTAAAGATAAAACCTCTTTAAAGTGATGAAAAGTAAATATGTCTCTTTGAAGTCTAAGGTGTGTCTACCCCAAACCATGGTGTTTTCAATCATACCATATGCATGTGAGAGCTGGTCAATGTATAAGGAAGATCAAAGAGTTGATGCTTTTGAGTTGTGGTATTGGTGAAGAATATTGAAAGTACCATGGAATGCCAGAACTAACAAATCTATACTGGAAGAAGTGCAGCAAGAATTCTCTTTGGGAGTGAGAATGGCCACACTTTGTCTCACCTACTTTGAACATGTTGTCAGAAGGGACCATTCCTTGGAGAAGGATATCATACTTGGTAAAGTAGAAATTCAACAGAAAAGTAAAAGGCCCTCGACAAAATGGATTGACACTGTGGCTGCAATGATGGGCAGAGGTATAGCAAGGGTTGTGAGGCTGGTGCAGGACTGAACAGTATTTCATTCTGTTGTACATAGTGTTTCTATGAGTCAGGTTCAACTTTATGACACATAACAATAACAACAACAAAGAAAAAAACAAAGAGAAAGCAGTGGTTGCCAGAATCAGGTGTTGCCTTGAGGTCATTAATGAGACATCAAGAAAAGTCCATTGGTTTTTAATTGCTAACCACTGTCAGAGAATACAGGGCTTATGGGTAGTAGCCAGGTAATGTTGGATAGTCAATGTAAGGTAAGCAAGTGCAGACAATGACTATAGAGTATTTGTTAAGAATCATGGATACAAATAGAAGAGAGCAAAAAAAGAGTTGTCACAAGAAGCATGACTAAAGAAAGCCTTCTATGGATTGAATTGTGACTCCCTAAAAAGGATATGTTGAAATCCTAACCCTTGCATGGTGAATGTGATTTTAGTTGGAAATAGAGTTTTTTTTTTTCTTTTGTTATCAATTATAACAAGGTCATAATGGTGTAGGGTGGGTTCTAATTCTAAACCTTTCTGAGTAGTATCTTATATAAAGGGATAACAGGCATGAAAACTGTCAGACAAGGGGAAGACAGATGCCATGTGAGGATGGAAGCAGACACATCTACAAGCAACAAAGAAACAACAAGGATTGCTTGGAACAATCAAAACTTGGAAAGAAGCAAGGAGCAATTCCTCTTTCAAAGCCCTCAGGAAGAATCAACACAGTTGATTTGGACTTCTAGCTTCCAGAATTTGAGAAAATAAATCTCTGTTCTCCAAAGCCACACACTTCATGGTAATTTTTATGGCAGTGCCAGGAACTAGGAGAAAGCCCCTCCCCAACTTTTTTAAAGATGTGAAACACATGTGCATATATATATGCTGCAGAGAAGCCAGTAGAGTGGAAGAGATCTATGATATACAAGAGAGAAGAGATGATAGAACAAGGTCCCAGAGAGACAGGAAAAGATGGTATCATGGCTGTCACTTCCTTCTGTGGTTGAGCAAGGAACCATTCAAAAGGATGCACAGGAATTTCTGAACCTCCAGCCACCACGGATGCCCTCCTAAAATCTAACCCTTCTCAATTTTATTTTATGTAGAAACTTTGGTGAAATGTGATTATTTTTCAGTTCAGGTTGCCAAATCAGAAAAATCTTCCCTCAAGTTCAGAAGCAGTTCCAAATACTAATTTCCTTAACCAGAACAAATCTCTTTGGTTCTCTTTTACTGCTGAGATTACTTAACTTCTGCATTGAGAAAATCCCACCTCCTTCACTTCACTGATCATCCAAAAGGAGCTTCAACTGCATCTGGAGCACAGGGGGACTATCTTTGCAGTTCTTAAAGCAAACTGGAAATGGGGTCATCACCACAGTATTTATTAAGTGTTCAAACCTCTCTGATATTTTTTCTCCTACCGTTGACCCATAATTCTTTCCAAAACTAATGCCACTAAATTCTAATGATCATAGGTAATTTTGTTCACTCCCTATCTAAAATAAAATCCATAAGTTTGACCAGTTGACCATCACTCGTGCACATTATTTAACCAAGGACTGGTTTGGGCTTTTTGTTTGATTTAATTTGAACAAGTATTTAATATTTCTAGACTGAGGTAAATAAATGCTTTCTAAATTGAGTAGCATATTGTACCCTATGGCTCAATAATATAGTAGAAGGTGAAGATTATTTATATTATAATATGGCCAGTAGAGGGTAAACAGGTTTCCTTAAAGGCAGACATCTGTGTCTTTGAGAGACTTCTAAGGATAGGCTCCCGTGTTTAGAGCACATAGAGCTTTGGCTCATGTTGTCCTCTGGGCTGGAATACTGCTTCATTAGCATCAAGCTCAGATGTGTCTCTTTCTGGGACTGTTCTTTGGAAACCCCAAATCTATGAAAATTCTTAGTCAGAAAGTGTTTCTGTAAGACAAATGTTACAAGAAGGTGGCTTTAAAGGACAATTATATTTTCCCACAGTTCTGGAGGTTAGAAGTACAAATAAGGGTCTTTGTAGACCAATTCCTTTCTTGTTAGTAATCCTGGGTTGGCCTTTTTTCCCTTGGCTAGCAGATGGCTCACACATGGGCATCGGTCTTCCCTGTTTGTGCTAGTCTCTAAAGAAACAGAACTATATATCTATATCTATATAGTATTCAGAGAAAGAGAGAGATTTACTTCAAAGGATTGGATTGGCTGGAGGCTTCTGCATGCTTACCTCCAAAGATCCGTAGGTCAGGTGAAAGCGATAAGAGGGCAGAGTCTCCGCTCTGCTATCTCACCTAGAAATTTTGGGACTTGCCACCCCCCTACAAATCCATGAACCAGCAGGAATCTCCAGCGTGCTGCCTGTCCTACCTACGGATTTGGACTTGCCAGCCTCCACAAGAGAGTGAGCCAATCCCTTGTAGTAAATATCTATCTTATCTCTATATCTCACTGGTTCTGTTTCTCCTGAGAACCCTAAGACAATGTGTCTCTTCTGAGCTCACACCACCACACCTACACACACAGAGCATGTAATGAAACTATTGTAATAGCTGTCTGAATATCCCCACTAGACTTTATCTCATAAACTATTACATTACCTTGTTCTAGCCTAAGTATCTACTATTTAGTAGGATGTATTGGATGAATAAACAAATTAATGATTGTGCCCAAATCTTGTCATTTTGATTTGAGAAGTTACAAAAATTACCTGACCTGAGGTATTGAGAGTCTAATTTCTCATGTAGCTTGTTGTCTGCTACTTAAAAGTCTTGACTCACAGAACAGTTAATGCTAGCAGCCTTCCTATACTTCTTAATTCTGGCAAATCCCATATTTTCAGAACACATAGGGGTGGAGTTCCTAGCTCTCAATTTAGCAGGTAACATTCTCTCTCTCTTTCCACTTTTCATAGTTTTTATCTTTTTTTTCCTTTTTGGTATTTGCCACAGTCTGATGGATAACAAAACGCAAAACCAAACCCACTGGCATGGAGTTGATTCCAACTCATAGCAAACACCCATTGTGTTTCCAAGGTGGTAAATCTTTAAGGAAGTAGAAAGTGGCTGGGTCGGTTTGAACCACCAATCTTCTGATTGGCGCTGTGTCACCAGAGCCCCTTTGATGGGTAATACAGCAAAAGCAACATCTCTCTGCCATCCAGTCTATTCCAACTCATAGTGACCCCGTTGGGTTTCTGAGGCAGTAAATCTTTATATAAGTAGATTGCCCAGTCTTCTTTCCACAGAGTAGCTGGTGGGTTTGAACCACCAACCTTCCGGTTATCAGTCAAATCCCTTAGGCATTATGCCACCGGAGCGCCTTTTGATAGGTAATAGTGCTACTTTTTTAAAAAATTATTATTATTATTATTTTTACTAGCTATAATCTACTTGAAGGCAGAGAGACCAGACTTACTTTATTACCTCTAACAGTGCCTAGCCCTGAACTTTACTTTGAGGTAGTGATTAAAAATATTTGTCAGATTGAACTTCATCACTAACTAACTGGGACAATGTCAAGGGACTCTTGCAGAAATCATGCATGCCAGGATTTTCTCAGTAGATTCACTGTCCCCTGCACTAAATTTCCTGGGGAGGAAGATGCTTTTCACAGCTTGGCAACAACCTAAAACTGCTAAGAGGAGCAGTAGCTCAGGAAGGTCCCAGGGCAGGTTATTTGGGAATGTTTCTATAGAACCCACTGCAACTGGAACTGAGGTGACAGGAGTTTATGGCATTAGAAATGGGGCCAAAGGACGATGCTATTCCCCTCTGAGTGATGACTCCTCACATCAGCATGCTCCTTGGTCACAGATGAAGCAAGATGCCAGTAGCCCGGGATTCTTGGTTGGCAAAAGCTGGTAATTGCTGAGCTAATGCACATCCCATTTGCCAGGCAGTCATGTACTAAGTAGATCAACTTGGCAGTGAGAGAAAGTCAGCCAAATGGGAAAGACCTACAGGAAGAATCAGGTGGTTTCTAAACTAAAACTACTTCTAGAGGAAAATAAATTCCAGTACTTATTTTACACATAATACACTCAAATATGTTTGGACCCCACACCTTAAATAATAGAATGTCTAGGGAACCAGGCACTGTGTGAGACATAAATGAAATAAGTGAGAAATTTGCAGTCTTATTATGACAAAACATACCCATTACAGCCAAATAGATAATCTTATCTAAAACATGTAAGATTAAATTGTCAAATATCTATATGCACGAAAAAAAAAAGAATGGGACAAGGTGCATTCAAAGTCAATGCCATATATTGCATTTGTCAAATTATGTTCCTTAGTGTATTTGAAATATGTATTAGAGTGCATGCAATGGCAACAATTAAATTTTAGTAATGCTTAAAAGATAGATTAAAATACATTATCTTTTCATTCATTAAAAAATGAATCAGTCACCCTATAAAATTCTTCAACTCCACAAGATTTATGAGGCAGAACAAAATAACCTATCTACAAGGGGACTAAGAATACAAAAATAAGCATGTTCACAGTTTTTATCACAGTTAATAAATGAAGATGTTTTAGAGAACTATATATCAGAATACATTTCATACTAAACACTAATTTTTGGAACCCTGAAATTTTTAGGATGTAACCAAACCAAAAGAAACCCACTGCCATCAAGTTGAAACCCTATAAGGTTTCAGAATAGAACTGCCTCATAAGGTTTCCAAGGCTATAAATCTTTATGGAACTAGACTGCTTCATTGTTTCCCTGAGGAGCAACTGGTGGGTTTGAACCACTGACATTTTGGTTAGTAGCCAAATGCTTTAACCACAACACCACCAGATATATGAGTGTGTATATCCAGATCTAAAGGCTTAGTTACATTAAAATAAAATACTATTAAAGAAAGATGGCTTCTTTAGATTTTGAGACTATGTTCAAGATACAAAGGGAAGTAATAAGAGGGAAATATTACAATTAAATTTAAAATTTAATAATTTTCCTTATTATAAGCACAGAAATTGTACAAAAACAAACAAACAAACAAACAAACAAAAAAACCACTGCCGTGAAGTCATATCTGACCCATAGTGACCCCATCTTGGGTTTCCAAGGCAGTATCACTAGGGAAGTAGATTGCCCAACCTTCCTTCCAAGGAGTGGCTGGTGGGTTTGAACTGCCAGCCTTCTGGTTAGTAGTCAAGTGCCTTAAGCACTATGCTACCAGAGCTCCTAATTATAGTAGATAGGGTGATTAAAAATTCTTATGCATAAGAACTAACTGTCAGTTTCAAATATCAATCTCAAATTATTTATTAATTGCTAAATAAAGAAAGTACCCTTTTTAGTAAAGAAATGTAGTGGACACCAGGATAACTATGTAATAAAACCTATCATTACTTTTAATCTAAATCTAATAATCAAAAAATAACAAAGCAAATCCAAATTAAGGGACATTCTTCAAGACAATTATTCTCCACTCTTCAAAGATGTCAATGGCATTTAAAAAAATAAATAAATAAACAAAGGATTCATGAGCTATTCCAGGTTAAAGAGACATGACAACTAATTGCAATGTGTGAATCTTGACTACATTCTGGACTGGGGAATAAAAAACAAAAACCCTAAAAATGACATTATTGGGACAACTGAAAAAATATTCATCTGGATCATCTATTTGATAATGTCAGTGTATTGATGTTAAATATCTTGAGTATGACAATTAATTATGGTTAGGAGAGTATGTCTTTGTTTTTAGGTGACATAAGCTGAAATATTTGAATTGTCATTGTGACTTCAACTTACTCTCAAACTGATTAAAGAGAAAGAGGACAACCAGAATGCAAATGTGACAGTGTTCATACCTTATGAATCTAATCTAAACCATATATCCTTTATATGGACACTCATTGTACTACATTTTTAATTTTTTTTTCTGTAGATTTAAATTTTCTTTTTAAAATACAAAGTTGGAAATGAAAGATTTCATAGTTGTCAAGCCTAATGTGAAGAAGAATCAGGGGGTACTTATTACTCTAATAAATTCATGGATCTGAAATGAAGCCTGCTTGGACATAGGCTATATAACCATTCATGAATTAGAGATACCAGCTTTCTGCACTACTGTTTCTAAACACATTATTATTCTGTTAACATAGTGCCTATCTGTATCTATTCCCTGACCAAGATACCTACAGAGTCAACAAAGATTGTCCTACATCATCCTCATGATTGTTGGCTTGTTTGAGTCTGTCATTGCAGCTGCTATGGAAATCCATCTCACCAAATGTCTCCCTTGCCCATGTTTGTCCTCTGTTTCACCAAACAACAGGTTTTCTTCTAGCAATGATCCCTCTTAATGACATGTCCAACGTAACCAAACTAAACTTTTCCTCTGTGATCCGTAAGCTTTTCATTGGCCGGATTTTGAAAGTAGATCACCAAGCCTTTCTTCTTGGTCTGCTTTAGCCTGAAAGCTCCACTAACAACGATCCACTGTTACAGTGACTGCTATGGATTTGATTGCGTCCCGCAAAAATATGTGCTGTAAATCCTAATCCCTATACCTGTGGTTATAATTCTATTTGGAAATGGGTTTTATTTCTGATGTTAATGAGGCAATATCTGTATAAACTTTGTCTTAAAATCTTTTCTGAGCTATAAAAGAACAAATTAAACAAGCAAGTAAACAAACAAAAATGGGGGAATGGGCAATAAATGCCAGACCAAATGAAGACTACCAAGGAACTGAGGAACAGAAGTTGAAAGGAGAAAAGGATATTTCCTCAGAGCTGATGGAGAAAGAAAACCTTCTCTGAGAACCAATGCCCTGAATATTTAGATTTCTAGCCTCCTAAACTGTGAGGAAATTAAATTCTATTTGTTAAAGCCCCCCAGTCGGTTATCTCTGTTAAAGCAGCATTGGATAGGTAAGAAATGACCCTGCTGATATTTGAAATACTAGTGACATATCTTCCAGCATCACAGCAGCATGCAAGCTACCAAAGTACAACAAACTGATGGTTAGGTCATATACACACACACACACACGCACACACACACACATATATACAAACATACATATGTATGCACACACACACACATATATATGGTGGCATAATGGAAAAGGCATTCGGATGCTAACCAGAAAATGCAGTGGTTCAAACTCATCAGCTGCTCTGCAGGAGGAAGATGAGGCAATCTACTTCTACAAAAACCCAATGGGAGTCACTATGAGTCAGAATCAACTTGATGGCACTGGGTTTGGTTTGGTTTTATATATATATATATAAATATATAAATATATAAATATAAATATATATATATATATATATAGATATAGATATAGATATATATAGACTATGGAATTTCTGTGCCATATGGTAACTCCATATTAAATTGTTTAAAGAATTGCTCAACTCTTTTAGGAAGTGCCTACATCATGTTATCTATTTATATTCTTATCAGTATATTCCAGGACAACAATAGACACTTGGGAATAGTTTGCAGCAGTAGACAGTTGGTAATAGATTTGCATAGCTAGGTGAACATTATTACAGGTTCTATAAGTGAAAGCCACTCCCTGGAAGGAAGATGGGGCAATCTACTTCCGTAGTGATACTGCCTTGGAAACCCAAGAAGGGGTCGCTATGAGTCGGGTCTGACTGGACGGCACATAACAACAACAACAACATAAGTGAAAGCTATATTAAAATGTATTTTAAGCATTTAGTACTTCCAGGATTCCCCAGTTTTGCAAAATAGAAAATGAGCAATGTATAAGAGTTCCAATTTCCCCACTTTCCAATATTTCTTATTTTCTGTTGTTTCTCTTTTCAATATATCTATTGTATAAATGTAGATATCACCATATGGAATACACAGGAATCAAATAGACTGCACCTGTGGAAAGAGATAATAGAGAAGCTCAATATTATCTGTCAGAACAAGGCCAGGGGCAAACTGTGTAACACACTTTCGATTGCTCATCTGAAAGTTTAGGTTGAAGATGAAGAAAATTAAAATAAATCCACAGAGCCAAAACATGACCTTGAGTATATCCTGTCTGGATTTATAGACCAACCTGAACAGTAGATTTGATGCATTGAATACCAATGACCAAAGATTGGATAAATTATGGGAAGACATCAAGACAAACATGAAGAAAGTAAAAGGTCATTACAAAGACAAGAAAGGAAGAAAAGACCAAAATGAATGTCAGAAGAGACTCAGAAACTTGCTCTTAGACAGAGAGAAGCTAAAGCTGGTGAAAGAAATGATGAAGTAAATGATCTGAACAGATTTCAAAGGGCAGTTAAAGAAGACAAAGTAAAGTATTTGTGTTAGGCTGGATTCTCTAGAGAAGGAAAACCAGTAAAGCTGAGAGAGAGAGAGAGAGATATGAGAGAGATATTAATATTAGGAAAATGGATCACAATTACAGAAGCTGGCAAGTCCTAAGTTCCTGGATCAAACATCAGCCTGGAGGCTTTTCTAGACTCAAGCAGCTGCAGGGGCTGACAAGCTCAAGGTTGGCAGACAGTATACTAGCTATTGACTTTGACAGGTGACAAATCCAAGATCATCAGGCAGAATGGTGGATTGTTCACTCACAGAGAGTTGTAGGCAGCACAACAGGATCCAGATTCACAGACGGTGCTCTCATTTTCCCAGGATGTCCATCTATATATTTGAAGCAGGGCACACCCCTAGAGAAATTCCCTTTCAACAGATTGGCTGCTCAAAGCATATACATCAGATGCCATCACAGGGCTAACCATATCACAACTGCTTAAACTACTCAGAATCGTGGTCACATCAAGTTGACACACACAGCAACTATTCTACTCCACGCCTTGTCAACATTGCAATGGTACACATCTCCTTAGCCACATAAAATCTCTAAACAAGGACAATTATAAAGCCATATTTGAGCTTAACATGATACACAACACATGTACAACTTAAAATACATTAACCCTGCTTATGTTTTGTAGTTCATAACTGAAGAAAACAAAAACATTTGATGCACACATAAAGTGAAGAAATGTAACATCTCAGTCCTCGTTTCTGCAATTGGTCATGTGGTCGTAGCTGGTATTCAGAAATACCTTCTTCCACTGTCCATTCTGTATTTCCCTTGTCCTTCAGCAAGCATCTCAGCTGGTCACAGTTCTTTGCCTAGTGGGGTGATCCAAACCTTCATTCTTGAGGAGTCTGAGCCATTAGTAGTCATATTATAATTGGGTTGCTGTAGTTTTCCATTGACTTTAATCACAGGACATGGTAGTACTAAAACACATCCTAAAAAAACTCCTGTATTTCAGACATATTCTTCTTTATCTCCATTATGTAATATAAATCCAATTTTCCCTTGGTAATTAGGATCTATCACACTAGACAGCATAGTAACTCTCTTCTTTGTTGATCTACAGGCATGAGGAAGCCAAAATGGCTGGGTGGCATTCTTAACTTCCAATTCAATGCAACCAATATTGTGTCTCCAGGTGGGAGTGTTCCTCCCTTTGTGGCTAAGACCTCCAGACCCACAAAGTATAGGGTCTCAGGAACAGGAAGCAAAAATTTTTTGAGTAGATCACTAGAGGTAATAGTGAGTGGTACCACACCCATTTCTAGTTCTTAGTTCCTGGACCTGTGAATTATGGCTATTGGAGAAACAGCACCATATATTGGACACTGGTTTAGAGCATACACAACTTCCTGGAGAACATTACCCCAACCCTTAAAGGTATTGCCACATAGATGGTGCCATAATTGTGTTTTTAGTAGGCCATTCCATCGTTCTATAAAGCCAGCTGCTTCAGGATGATGTGGAACATGTAAGAGCAGTGAACTTCATGAGCATAGGCCCATTGTAGCACTTCATTTGCTGTGAAGTGAGTTCCTTGATTGGAAGCAATGCTGTGTGGGATACCATAATGGTGGATTCTGTAAGTCCACAGATGGTAGTTTTGGCAGAAGCATTGAGTGCAGGGAAGGTGAATCTATATCCAGAATAAGTATCTATTCCAATCAGAGCAAAATGATGTCCTTTTCATGATGGAAGTGGTCTGACATAATCAACTTGCGACCAAGTTGCTGGCTGATCACACTGAGGAATGGTTCCATATCGCAGACTCAGTGTTGATTTCTTCTGCTGGCAGATTGGGCAGTCAGCAATGGTGGCAGCCAAATCAGCCTTGGTAAGTGGGTCCATGTTGCTGAGCTCATGCATAACCTCCATCTACTTTGTTCATGAGCCCATTGGACAACAATAGGAGGAATTGGAGAAAAGGATGACTGGTTTCCACAGAACATATCATCCTATCTGCTTGATTGCTAAATTCCTCCTCTGCCAAGGTCACCTTTTGGTGGGCATTCCCATGAGGTACGAATATCTTTACTCCTTTGGCCCATTCAGAGAGATCTATCCACATACCTCTTCCCCATACCTCCTAATCACCAGTTTTCCAATCATGCTTCTTCTAAGTCCCAGACCATTGAGTCAAACCACTGGCCCCAGCCCATGAATCCATATACAATCATACATCTGGCCATTTCTCCTTCCATGCAAAGTGAACAGCCAGATACACTGCTTGAAGTTCTGTGCCCATTGGGGGGATTTCCCTTCACCACTGTCCTTCACAGAAGTCCCAAAAAGCAGTGCCGCTGCTCTCCACTTTCAAGTGGTGCCTGCATATCGTGCAGAACCATATGTAAACCAGACACAAGTTTTCTCTTCCTCAGTCAATTATCATAAGGAACTTCCCATGAGGCCATAGGTGCAGACTGGGAGAGGGACGATAATATGACTGGAGTAGAGACCATAGATATTTGAGCCACTTCCTCACACAATTTATTTGTGCCTTCAGGTCCTGCTTGAGCCCTATCTCTGATATACCACTTCCATTTAATGATGGAGTGCTGCTGTGAATGTCCAACTTTATGACTCTATGGGTCAGACAACAACTAGTTCATGATGGGCAGCTCAGGCTTCATGGAGACTTGGTGGCTCATGGTTAGGCATTCAATCTCTACTAAAGCCCAGTAACAAGCCAAAAGCTGTTTCTCAAAAGGTGAGTAGTTATCTGCAGAGGATGGCAGGGCTTTGCTCCAAACTCCTAAGGGTGTACACTGTGATTCGCAAATAGTGGCCTGTCAGACACTTCAAACAGCATCTCTATCTGCCACAGACACTTCAAGCACCATTGTTGCTGTTGTTGTTGTTGTGTTCCATCAAGTCGGAACTGACTCATAGCGAACCCTCCTTGAGTTTCCGAGGTGGTATCTCTACAGAAGTAGATTGCTCAACCTTCCTTCTGAGGAGTGCCTGGTGGGTTTGAACTTCCAGCCTTCTGGTTAGCAGTCAAGTGCCTTAGGTACTATGCTACCAGAGCTCTCTCAAGCACCACTGGTTCAGCTGAATCATATGGACCAAGTGGTAGAGCAGCTTGCACTGCAGCCTGAACCTGTTGCAAAGCCTTCTGTTGTTCTGGGCCCCACTCAAAACTAGAGCTTTTTGAGTCACTTGATTAAATAGGCTGAAGCAACACACCCACATGAGGGATATGTTGCCTCCACAATCCAAAGAGTCAACCAGATGCTGTGCCTCCTTTTTAGTTGTGGGAAAGACAGACGTAGTAACTTATCCTTCACTTTAGTAGGAATATCTAAACATGCCCCACACCACTGGACCCCTGAAATTTCACTGAGATGGAAGGTTCCTGAATTTTTTTCAGGTTAATTTTCCATCCTCCAGTACACAGATGTCTCACCAATAAGTCTACAGTCATGGATAGTCCTTCCTTACTAGGTCCAATAAGCGTAATGTCATCAATGCAATGGACCCGAATGACGTCTTGTGAAAGGGAAAGGCAATCAAGATTCCTATGGACTATTATGAAATAGTGTTGGGGAGTTGATTTACCTCTGAGGAAGCACTGTGTATATTGATGGCCTTGCCACTGAAGGCAAACTGCTTCTGATGATCCTTTGAAACTGGTATTGAGAATAAGGCATTGGCCAGATCAATAGCTGCATACCAAATACCAGGAGATGTATTAACTTTCTCAAGCAATGAAACCACATCAGGAACAGCAGCTACAATTGGAGTCACCATCTGATTAAGTTTATGATAATCCACTGTCATTCTCCCAGGTCCATCCATGTTTTTGTTTTGTTTTTTTGTTTTTTGCACAGACCAAATAGGCAAGTTAAATGGAGATGTGGTTATCCTTGATGGTGGCAGTAATCTCTGCAACCTCTCCAAGGATGTGATATTGCTTTTAGTTTACTATTTTTCCAGGTAGAGGCAATTCTAATGGTTTCCACTTGTCTTTTCCTATCATAATAGCCCTTACTCCACATGTCAGGGACCCAGAGTAGGAATTCTGCCAATTGCTGAGTATATCTATTCCCATTATGCATTCTGGAACTGGGGATAACCACAGGATGGGTTCAGAGACCTACTGGACCCACTGTGAGGTGCACCTGAGCTAACACTCCATCAATACCTTGATCTCATATGCTCCCACTCTAACTAGTGGGCCACAGTGATGTTTTGGGTCTCCTGGAATTAGTGTCAGTGTAGAAACATTAACCAGTAATCCTTGAAAAGTCTGATTATTTCCTTTTCCCCAGTGAACAGTCACTCTTGTACAAATCCTCAGATCCCTTTGGGGAATGCTGGGAGAAAGATTGACAGTATAAGTTTTTGACAATGTAGTGAGGTTCTTCCTCAGGGAAACCCAGCCTCCCCTTCATTCAAGGGGTTGTGAGTCTGTAAACTGACTCAAGTCTGGAAATTGGTTGAGGGACTGTGACCCTGTATTCTGCTGATTCAATCTAGTTTGCTGTTTATCTGACCTAGAATTCTTCTGTCTATACAGATTAAGTAAATATTTAGTAGGTTTCTCATGTATTTAACTGCTAGGTACACCATGCCTAAGTAGCCACTGCCATAATTTCACATGAGTCAGAGTACTCTGATTACTGTTTTGACTCTGCTGTCCATTATGGTAACCATGCCCCCCTTGTCTTTGTTGACTAACTTCTGCCCCTTGGCCCCTACCACAACAAGGTCCAATCAGACCCATTGTAGTTAAGTGTCTTAGTTCAATTAGGGCAGTTCCCATTGTCAAATCCAGCTTACATAAATTAGCAATCATGGCAGTCTTCAAGGATGCTGGGGCTCCCTTCACAACTTTGATGTTTACTGTAGTGGTGAGAGGTGTGTCATCTGGGCTTTCCATTTCTGGGTCTATGGGTCAAATCTGATAAATCCATTCTAACACGCCAGTTTCCCTCAGCCCCTGAATACTTTCTTCTACATTATACCAAGGCAAGTCTGGTACTTCAACTTGACCTAAGGTGGGCCACTACATAACATATGTTAGTAAGCCAGCCAAATAAACAATTAGATCCTTTCCTAACTTCTGGAGCTGAAACATTGAATGAAGAATCCATGCTTAGTGGGCTAAATCAGTAAAATCAGACTGATCCAATGTTACATTCCTTGCACCATTATCCCACACCCTCAGTAGCCATTCCCACACATATTCTCCAGGTTTCTGTCTGTACATGTTAGCAAAATCAAGTAGGTCTTTTCAGGTGTAGCATATCACTTCCTTGGTCACACTTTGTATTTCACATTTTGGGGCTCACTTAAACTTAAGTTTAGTTATAGGTCTAGCAGCAACAATAGGTGGTGGAGGCGGTTCCTGAGAACATTCAGCAATGTCTTCCATGGCATCTACCTCAGGCAACGACCCAGCAGGAGCAGTTAGGTTAATCTCATCAAATGGCTCCAATTGCAGCTCTTGTTCCTAATGTGGTTTCATTGCTTGAGAAAATTAATACATCTCCTGGTATTTGGTATGCAGCTATTGATCTGGCCAATGCCTTTTTCTCAATACCAATTTCAAAGGATCATCAGAAGCAGTGGAAAGGATAATGGTTTCACAGTAATATCTTCAGACGAGACGCATGGTGCTGTTGGCAGGAGGGATTCAATAGAATTTACAGGCTCTATGTCCTCATCTTCCTGACTATCTGCCCATATGTCCCCATTCCAGGTTTTAGGATCCCATTTCTTCCCAATCAAAGCCCTCACTTTAACTTCAGATACTATTCTGGGTTGGCAATTCAACTGGCACTGTAATTCAGCCACGCTTACAATAAGTCTCTGAGTTTGTTTTTTGGCAATATCAGCGCTATTACTAGAAGAAATTAGGCTTTCTTTCAGGATGCAACTGGAAATATTGAGGTCATTTATGCAGGGCTTGAGTTGTGACAGCAGCCCTGAAATCATCTTGTTCTTTCACCATTTTGTCTAGTGTAAGTTGGACCAACCATCCAGCTTCCTCATATGCCACATGCTGACAAAATTGCAGAAAAGTATCAAACATGCAATCACCCAGAGCCTCACTTCTCAAAAATACTTGATCTATTGGTGGGGCTATTTTGCATATTAGTGTTGCCACCTCACACCACAAATTAGTAGGGCCTTCTGTACTAATGGAGGCAGTCACCAGTGCATTTTTGATTAATCGAATTGGAGAACCAAAACACAATTTGTGAGAACAAATTTAGGAAACTCATCCTTATGATTTTGTCTCTCTAGAATCACTCCTGGTACCGAATGTGCTAGGCTGGGTTCTCTAGAGAAGCAAAACCAGTAAAGCTTATATATATGGAGAGAGAGAGAGAGAGAGAAATTTATCCTAGGAAAATGGCTCACAGTTATACAGGGTGGCAAGTCCCGAGTTCCTGCATCAAACATCAACTTGGAAGCTTTTCCTCGCTTCCACAGCTACAGGAGTTGACTAGCTCAAGGTTGCCAGGTTCTGGCTGTTGACTTTGTTAGGTGTCGAAGTCAAGATCACCAGGCAGAATGGTGGATTGTTCACTCATGGACACTTGTAGGCAGTACAGTAGGATCCAGGTTCATGGAGGTTCTCTCATTTTCCCAGGATGCCTATCTATATATTGGAAGCAGACCATACCCCTAGCGAAACTCCCCTTCAAGTTTCACTAGGGGTATGGTCTGCTAGATTGGCTGCTCAAAGCATATACATCAGATCTCATCATGGGAATAACCACATCACAACAGCTTAAACTACTCAGAATCTTGGAGCCAAGTTGACACACAGCCCCAACTATCACAGCATTATAATGAAATGTACAAAGACTTGGAGTTAGAAAACCAAAAGGAAAGAACATGTCCAGCATTTCTCAATCTGAAAGAACTGGAGAAAAATTCAAGCCTCAAGTTGCAATATTGAAGGATTCTATGGGCAAAATATTGAATGATGCAGAAAGTGTCAAAAGAAGATGGAAGGAATACATACAGTTACTGTACCAAAAAGAATTGGTTAATGTTCAAGCATTTCAGGAGGTACCATGTGATCAAGAACTAGAAGTACTGCAGGAAGAAGTCCAAGCTGCATTTAGGAAACTGGCAAACAAACAAGCCTGCAGGCATTGAAGGAATACCCATTAAAACGTTTTAGCAAATGGATGTAGTGCTAGAAGTGCTCACTCATTTATGCCAAGAAATTTGGAGGACACTTTCCTGGCCAATTGACTGGAAGAGATCCATATTCATGCCCAGACCAAAGAAAGGTGATATAAAGATTGCAGGCATTATCAAACAATGTCATTAATAACACATGCAGATAAAATTTTGCTGAAGATAATTTAAGAACAGTTGCAGCAGTGTACATACAGGAACTGCCAGAAATTCAAGCCAGATTCAGGAGAGGATGTGGAATGAAGGATAGGTTTGTTGACATCAGATGGATCTTGGCTGAAAGCACAGAATATCAGAAAAATATTTGTTGTTGTTAGGTGCTGTCGAGTTGTCTCTGACTCATAGAGACATTATGTACAGCTGAATGAAACACTACATGGTCCTGTGCCAGCTCCACAATCCTTGCTATACCTGAGCCTATCATTGTAGCCACTGTGTCAATCCATCTTGCTGAGGGCCTTCTCCTTTTTCTTTGATCCTCCACTTTACCAAGCATGATATCTTTCTCCAGGGAATAGTCCCTTCTCACAATATGACCAAAGTAGGTGAGATGAAGTCTGGCCATTCTCACTTCCAAGGAGCATTCCAGCTGTACTTCTTTCAGGACAGATTTGTTAATTCTTTTAGCAGTCCATAGTACTTTCAGCATTCTTTGCCAATGCCACAACACAAAACCATTGACTCTTCTTTGGTCTTCCTTATTCATTGTCCAGCTCTCATGTGCATATGAGGCAATTAAAAATACCATGGCTTGTGTCAGACACACCTTAGTCTTCAAGGAGATATTTTTGCTCTTGAGCACTTGAAAGAGGTCTTTTGCAGCTGCTTTGCCCAGTGCTGCTAACCACAAGGCTGGCAGTTCAAACCCACCAGCCACTCCTCAGAAGGATTATTGGGCCATCTACTTCTGTAGTGATACTTCCTTGGAAACCCAAGGAGGGGTCACTGTGAGTCAGATCTGACTTGATGACAGTGAGTTTGGTTTTTGTTTTGGTAAGTTTGTTGTTGTTATGTGCTATCAAGTCACCTCCAACTCATAGCAACCCTATGCACAGTAGAACAAAACACCACCTGGTCCCTTGCCAGCTCAGTGATCCCCGCTATACTTGACCCCATAGCCGCAGCCATTGTGTCAATCCATCTCATTGAGGGCCTTCCCTTCCTTCGTGGACCCTCTACCTTACCAAGTAGAATGAAGGAAGAGGCCATCCACTTCTCAAAGAATTGGCCAGGGAAAATCTTATGAATAGCAGAGAAATACTGTTTTAATATACATCATCTGATATCCTGACTGCTGCTTCCATTGGCGTAGATTGTAGAATCAAGCAATGTGAAGTCTTTGACAACTTCAATCTTTTCTCCATTTATTGTGATGCTGCTTACTGGTCCAATTGTGAAGATTTTAGGGTTTTTTGTATTGAGGTGTAATCCATACTGCAGACTTTAATCTTCAACCTTCATCAGTAAGTGCTTCAAGTCATCCTCACTTTCAGCAAGCAAAGTTGTGTCACCTGTGTAGTGCTGGTTGTTAATGAGTCATCCCCCAATCCCGATGCCACATTCTTCTTCATATAGTCCAGCTTCTTGGATTATTTGCCTAGCATACAGTTTAAATAAGTATGGTGAAAGAATATAACCTTGATGCACTCCTATCCTGATTTCAAACCATGCAGTATCCCCTTGTTCTGTTCGAGCAATGGCCTTCTGATCCATGTATAGGTTCCTCATAAGTACAATTAAGTGTTCTGGAATTCCCACTCTTCTCAATGTTATCCATAATTTGTTATGATCCACAAAATCGAATGCTTTTGCACAGTCAATAAACACAAGTAAACATATTTCTAGTATTCTTTGCTTTCAGCCAAAACCTATCTCACATCAGCAATGATATCCCTTGTTCCATGTCCTCTTCTGAATCCAGCTTGCATTTCTGGAAGTTCTCTGTCAATATACTGCCACAACCATTGTTGGATTATCTTCAGTAATATTTTACTTGCATATGATATTAATGATATTGTTCGATAATTTCAGCATTCTGTGGGATCATCTTTCTTTGGAATGGGTACAAATATGGATCTCTTCTGGTCAGCTGACCAGGTAGCTGTCTTCTAAATCACTTGGCATAGCCAAGTGAGTGCTTCCAGTGCAGCATCCATTTGTTAAAACATCATAATGGGTATCTTGTTAATTCCTGGGGCTTGTTTTTTGCCACTTCCTTCAGTGCAGCTCTGACTTCTTCCTTCAATATCACTGGTTCTTGAACATATGCCACCTCCTGAAATGGATGAAGATTGACCAGTTCTTTTTGGTACAGTGACTCTGTGTATTCCTTTCATCTTCTTTTGATGCTTCCTGCATCATTCAATATTTTGCTCATAGAACATTTCAATATTGCAACTTGAGGCTTAAAGTTTTTCTTCAGTTCTTTCAGCATGAGAAATGCTGAGCATGTTCTTCCCTTTTGGTTTTATAACTCCAGGTCTTGCACATTTCATTACAATAATTGACTTTTTCTTCTTGAGCTGCTGTTTGAAATCTTCTGTTCAGATCTTTTATCTTGTCATTTCTTCCATTTGCTTTAGCCACTCTTAGCTCAAAGGCAAGTTTCAGAGTCTGTTCTGACATTCATTTTTGTCTTTTCTTCCTTTCCTGTGTTTTTAAGGACCTTTTGCTTTCTTCATGTATGATGTTCTTGGTGTCATCCCTCAATTCCTCTCGCTTTCAGTCACTGGTGTTCAATGCATCAAATATATTCTTTAGATGGTCTCTAAATTCAGGAGGGATATAATCAAGGTCATATTTTGGTTCTTGTGGACCTGTCTTAATTGTCTTCAATTCTAACTTGAACTTGTATATGAGCAGTTGATGCTCTGTTCCACAATTAGCTCCTGACCTGATTTTGGCTGAAGACATTGAACTTTTCCATCAGCTCTTGCCACATATGTAATCAGTCTGATACCTGTGTAATCTATCTAGTAAGTCCATGTGAATAGCTGCTGTTTGTGTTGTTGAAAAAAGGTATTTGCAATGAATAAGTCATTAGTCTTGCAAAATTCTATCATGTGATCTCCAGTGTTATTTCTGTTATCAAGGCCAAATTTTCAACTACTGGTGATTCTTTTTGGTTTCCAACTTTTGCATTCCAATCACCAGTTATAATTATCATATCTTGATTGTATGTTTGGTCAATTTCAGACTGCAGAACTTGGTAAAAATCTTCAATTTCCGCATCTTTGGCTTTGGTGGTTGGTGAGCAAATTTGAATGATAGTATCATTAACTGGTCTTCCTTGTAGGCATATGGATATTATCCTATCACTGACAGCATTTTACTTCAGGATAGATCTTGCAACATTCTTTTTGACAATGAATGCCATGCCACTCCTCTTCAGTTTGTCATTCCAAGAATAGTAGATCATCTGGTTGTCTGATTCAAAATGGTCACAACTGGTCTATTTCAGCTCACTAATGCCTAGGATATAAATCTTTATGCATTGTATTTCATTTTTGACAACTTCCAATTTTCCTAGATTCATACTTCATACATTCTATGTCCCAATTAGTAATGGATGTTTGAGGCCATTTCTTCTCATTTTGAGTCATTCCATGCCAGCAAGTGGAGGTCCCAAAAGCTCTACTTTTTCCATATCATTAAGGTTGGTTCTACTGTGATGAAGCAGCTCTTTCCCTGTAGTATTTTGAGTTCCTACCGACATGAAGGGCTCATCTTCTGGCACTATATCAGACATTGTTTCAGAGCTACTCATAAAGTTATCTAGTAACATATCAGACAGTGTTTCACTGCTATTCATAAGATTTTCCCTGGCCAATTCTTTGAGAAGTGGATGAACTCTTCCTTCTTCTGAGTTTTCTCAGTCTGGAAGCTCTACTGAAACCTGTCCACTACGAAACCCTGTTGGCATTTGAAACACTAGTGGCACAGCCTTCAGCCTCAAAGCAACATGCAAGCCACCACAGTATGACAAACTGACAGACAAGTTCATCTCCATTAGCTGCTCCAAAACCACTCTGCCCACTTCCTGGCCTTCCTCCTACCTTTTCTGGCCATCACCTTGGCTCTTGCTTCCTCTTGCCTGGGTGTGGGCTCACTCTCCGCACCTTACCTCTATCTGACTATCTGTCCTGGTTTCCCACTTCCTCCTGCCTGGATCTATGTTTCCCTGTGTTTAATAAACTATGCAAAGGCAATGGACTGTGTGGGTCATAACAAATTATGGATAACATTGCAAACAATAGGCATTCCAGAACATTTAATTGTGCTCAGAAGGAACTTGTATACAGACCAAGAGGCAGTTATTTGAACAGAACAAAGGAGTACTGTATGATTTAAAATCAGAAAAACTGTGCATCAGGGTTGTATTCTTTCACCCTACTTATTCAATCTGTATGCTGAGCAAATAATCAGAGAAACTGGACTATAAGAAGAAGAATGCTGCATTAGGATTAGAGGAAGACTCATTAACAACCTCTGATTTGCAGATAATACAACCTTGCTTGCTGAAATTAAAGAAGACTTGAAGCATTTACTGATGAAGATCAAAGCCTACAGTCTTCACTGTGGATTATATCTCAACATAAAGAAAACAAAAATCCTCACAACTGGACCATTACTCAACATCATGATAAATGGAGGAAAGTTTGAAGTTGTCAGATCTCTGGGCAAATCTACTGCAAAAGACCTCATTTAAGGATCATGGGAGCCTCAGCCTTCACAACCCTGACACCAGAACCTCAGCCTTCATGGCCCTGAGTCCAGAAGAACTAGATGGTGCCTAGATCTCAATGCCAACCACTCAGAAAAGGATTAAAATTGGAGATCTTGGATAGAGTGGGAGGTAAAATGTGGAACAAAATTCAAAAACACAAAAAAGACCAGAATTACTGGTCGAATGGAGACTGGTGAAATCCCTGAGATGATGGCCCTAGGTTATCCTGTGTACCCAGAACTGGTCTCACTTCCATGGAATAGCTCTCAGCCAAAAAGTAGAAAAGCCAAGGAGCAGAACACCTACCCCAGGAAGATGTACCCACTTACCCCAGGGAGGTGCAACTCTTAGATCAATGAACCCTGAGAGATCAGAACTGCAGCATTTGCATAGGGGAAAGATGGACAGATAGGAATTCATGGTTCAGAAGGACACGGGGCAGGGATAGTCACAGGGAAGAGCTGGGGGAAGAGCTGCTTATTGTTGAGATTGTAAATGATGCCATGAAATCAAATGTGTATGAACTATTGAGAGTAAAACTAATATGTTTTGTAAATTTGCTCCCATATCACAATAAAAAATAAAATAGTAATAATGATTAAAAAAAGAAAAATAAACCTCTTTAAAGTATTAAAGGGCAATGATGTCACTTTGAAGATTAAGATATGCCTGATACAAGCCATGGTATTTTCAATTGCTTCATATGCATGTAAGAGCTGGACAATGAATAGGGAAGACTGCAGAATAATTGATGCATTTGATTTGTGGTGTTGGCGAAGAATATTGAACATGTCATGGACTACTACTAGAAGAATTAATAAATCTGTCTTGGAAGAAGTACAGCTGGAATGCCCCTTAGAAGTGAGAATGGCCAGACTTCGTATCTTGTATTTTGGTCTTGTCAGAAAGGGACCAGTCCCTGGAGAAGATCATGTGTGATAAAGAAGAGGGTCAGTGAAAAAGAGGAAGAATCTCAAATGAGATGGATTGATGTAGGCTGCAATGAAGGGCTCAAGTATGGCAACGATTGTGAGGATAGCAGAGGCCCAGGCAGTGTTCATTCTGCTGTACATAGGGTTGTTGTGAGTCAGAACCGACTCAATAATATCTAACAGCAACAGTGCGTTGCATGGCTTGGGCTTGACTAGGAGCTCTGGTAGCATAGTGTCTAAGGCACTTGACTGCTAATGAGAAGGCTGGCGGTTCAAACCCACCAGCCACTCCTCAGAAGGAAGATGGGGCAATTTATTTCCATAGTGATACTGCCTCGGGAACCCAAGGAGGGGTCGCTATGAGTTGAGTCTGACTCGAGGGCACATAACAACAACAACAACAACAACAGTAACATAAAGATTGGCAGTTTAAACTCACTCAGAGGCACCACACAAGAAAGACCTGGTGACCTGCTTCTATAAAGTTTTCACCAAGAGAACTCCATGCACCAGTTCCACTCTATAACATCTGGGTCACCATGAGTAACAAGTGACAGCAACGGGTTTTTGTTTTGTTTTGTTTTGTTTTAGTGAATGCGAAGTGATACATCATTGTGGTTTTGATTTGCATTTCTTTAGTGACTAATGATATTTTACATGTCTTCATGTGTTGCTCTTTAAAGTATTAAAAAGCACTTACATATATTCTTTGTAGGAATGTCCATTCATAAACTTTGTTCGTTTTTAATTTTTTTTTATTGTTATTGAGTTATAACAGTTATATGACATTCATACTTATATATCCATTTCAGTTTCTGAAGTTATGCTTAAAACCTTACATAATATAATACTGAAAAGGGAGGCTTGGACATTACTTGTATGTGTTAAATAAAGGACAAAAAATGGTAAGTATTGGCTAGTACCTGTTATTTTTATCTTCTCACCAGATTTTGGTTCATCCTTATTACCAGTCCCTAATTCACCCAATGCCACAAACAGAACTGTCTTGTAATAGGAAAATAAAATCTTATTTTACAGCCTACATTTTCCTCTATCTCTGGGATGGATCTATATAATTGATTCTTTCAGATTGACTGTTGACAATTTGATCAGTTCTTTGTGATCAACATTAGTGACAGAACCCAAAACAATCTGGTCTACAAATATTGAATTTGGTAGTGCTATAAAATGTAACTCACATAAAATAGCCATACAGCAGCTAAATCCCAAACCCATCAGTAGGCTCAAGTAGCAAAAAGCCAAAGAGAAAAGTGATGAGGGTAATACTTCTAGGTCAACTCCATCTCTAAAATATTCTTTCTCCATTCAAAATCCAGGATATCATAAAAATTTCCAACCAACAGTAAACACTTGGTAATGGATTTGCACAGCTAGGTGAACATTATATGAATGAGAGTTATATAGAAATAGACGTTAAGTATTTAATACTTCCCAGATTCTCCAGTTGAGCGAAACAGAAGCAAAGATAGCAGAAGGAAGAGAAATAGAAATTCATGTGTTTGTATTTGTCTGATTGATGCCAAAAATCTCTTTCCTCAAAGGACTGATCTTCAGGTAAGGGTGAGGAAAGAATAAAAGACCTGCTTATATTTTTGATCACTCTTTGATCACTGCGAGTGATAAGTTATAATGAGTTTCCTGACCTCAAAGAATATCACAAGTACTGTTGTGCACTCATGTTGTAACTTATTAGCTTCCAGATAAGGTACAGAGAATTTCTATTTTAATAATTTTTGCTTTTCCTAAGATACAGAATGGATTATTGGTACTAAAAGTGGTCTGGCAGGATTTAACTAATCAGCTTCTGAAAGAAAATACTTCTAGTTTGTATTTTCCAAGTGCCTTTGAAAAGGGTCTTGTTTATTATAGTAATTATGCTATCAGCATAAATTTAAAGAAAACTTCTAGGGGAAATCTGGTGAAAATGGGCTTCAAGCTTTCTTTGGACCCCATGATTTAAGCTTCCTCTTAACAGAGCAATCTATAAAAACCAGAAGCTGAAAAGTGGCATTTTTCCACCCATCTAAATTCATGTTGAGTATTAAGCACTGGTAGAGTCAGAAATGAGGAACAAACAGTCACTTAGGCAGCACATATTGCAGAAATATCCCATAAAGATGCAAGAGTCTGCATTAATCATCTAAGCGGGACAATGGGTGACCTTTTCTAATAAGAACTGGAGAATCTAAAGTGAACATTAAATTTCACTGCAGCTCTATTTGCTGTATATCCGTGGCATTCATCACTGCTGAGATGTAAATGTCCTGAGACTGCTGGAATCTGACAGTCACACTTCGTGGAGAGAGAATGTTCCAAAGAGCACAGAGAGCTTGTTCACCCCCAAATTTTGGCAACCTAAGGGCCATTACAGCTTCTTTTTTCCTTCATTATGAAAGCAGAGCAGCTGTTGAGCAAGCAAGGTTAACAAACCTTGGAAAAACATTAAAGTTAATTTGTTTTTAGGGCTTTCCTAAGCCCAGAAGTTGGAAGAAGATTATTTTATATGGACCCATTAGTCTTTCAATAGTCAAATGTGCAGAGCTACTTATAAGATTTACTCTTTGGGTTTTAAAAAGATATTATCAAGGGTGGGCATCTGTTTAACTGACATTTGAAGTCGCTGGGGCCTGATGGGTTGGCCTGAAAAGTACTTTGGACTAATGACCTGCGTAGAAGCTGGAGAGTCATGCAATCTCAGCTCAACTCCTGACATTTAAAAAGCCTTTGAAATTAACTGGTGAACAGAGTCCATGTTTATACAGAATCAAAACTAGATGGAGAGAGGAAAACTTACGTTTCAAAGGTTATTTGGATGAATTCAAAGTTTTATTTTAAAGTCAGTAAATTTAGTCAACTAAATTGGAGCAGGTAGTATGGAGTAATGAGAATGGGCTTTGGATCAATCACATCTATTTCTAGGCTTCCCAAAAGCTGTGTAATCTTTTTTGAGCCTCCATTTCTTTACCTTGAGATTGTTATGAGTATACCTGAATGTTTAATACGAAGACAAAATATAATGAAGGCCAAGATTTTGTCACTTACATAATTGGTGATCCATGTAGGTGGTATCAAGGGCTGTGAAAATAGTTTGGAGAGTCCATTTTTAAGAAATCCAAAGTGTTTTAAAGATGTTGTTGTTGTTGTTATATGCCATCAAGTCAGACCCCACTCATAGCAGCCCCTCCTTGAGTTTCTGAGGCAGTATCACTACGGAAGTAGATTGCCCCATCTTCCTTCCGAGGAGTGGCTGGTGGGTTTGAACAGCCAGCCTTCTGGTTAGCAGCCAAGTGCCTTAGGAACTATGCTACCAGAGCCCCTTTTTTAAAGATAGAACACTTTTAAGTTGAAGATATTAAATATTTATTTTTTAAAATTTATTGATAATTTTTAAGTGAATAATTAGTGACATTAATTGCATTTACAATCATCTGCTTCCAAAATTTTTCATCACACCAAGCAGAAACTCTGTACTTTTTAAACAATAACTTCCATTCTTCCCTCCTTCTAGATTTTGGTAACCACAAATCTACTTTCTGCCTCTATGCATTTGCCTATTCTAAATATTTCAAATAAGTTGAATCATACAATATTTTTTTCTTTAGTGTCTCATTTATTTGAGAGAGCATAATTCAAGGTTCATCCATGTTAGCATGTACCAGAACTCCATTCCTCTTTAGGCCTGAAGTATATTCCATTGCACGTATGCACTGTATTGTGTTTATCAATTCACCTGTTGATCAGCATTTGCGTTTTTCCTCACCTTTTGCCTGTTGTAAATAATGATGCTATGAACACTCTGTACAAGTATCCATTTGAGTCCTTGCTGACAAACCCTTTGGGGATATACTCAGAAGTAGACCTGCTGGGAGATATTCAGTCTTAAATGGTGAAATTTTTGGCACTGTGGCAGATGGACAATAAGGAAGATATTTTGTGGAGACCTTTCTAATAATATTTAAAACATACTAGCTTGAGTTCAGTTTTCTAATTTTTTTTTTTTTTTACTATAGTAAGCTATAGCTTTTCTCTCTCTCTCTCTCTCTCTCTCTCTCTCTCTCTCTCTCTATATATATATATATATATATATAATTTTAAGAGTTTGTTTTACATTCAATGTTACATGTCTATTTCATTTCACTCCCCATTTACCATGCCCAAGCCAAACCCGTCTCCCCTCCCTGCCCAGTAACCCTCCCCCTGTGCCCCTCATAGTTATGCACTCCTGTTTGTCATGCCTTACCTCTGTGTGAATGTTGCCCTTCTGGTGCCCGTTGTCTATTGCTCCAAGGGATGTATTTCCATAGAGTATATGGGTGAATCATATTCTGAATGTTCTCTACATGAATCCATAATTTCCCTGATCATAGGCTGTGGGCAGTACTGAAGGCCCTGAGCCGTGTCACCTATTTCTAGGATAAGGTTCTAAAAGATCAGTGGCTAGTGAATTCAGGCCAAGAACGGTTGAGATATCCATCGGCCAGTTGGATATCTGACTTAGCCAGAGGCTAAAAGTCAGGTCAATAAAGAAGGCTCAGTCTAAATCTAAGAAAGTTGAGAGTTGGAGGATCTGAATTCTAGGTATACGTTGCTGTTGTTTTGTGCCATCGAGTCGGCTCCGACTCATAGCAACCCCTCCTTGGGTTTCCAAGGCAGTATCACTACAGAAGTAGGATTGCCCAACCTTCCTTCTAGGTATAAAAATAACCAAAAAGCTCTATTAAGAGGCCCACATCAGAACTCATGAGACCCGTGAAAAACTGGGCATTACCTGAAATTATCACCAGCCAAATACAGGCTATGTGAAGCTAGTTTACCTCCCTACTCTCCATTCCCTTAATAGGCTCAGACTTTTTGCTGCAGACAGGGTGGCTGGTTGGTCCTGGACTGCAGAAATTTACTGGGTCCTATCAGACTACACAGGAGCTCTGGTGGTGCAGTGGTTAAAACATTTATTTGGCTACTAATCAAGAGGTCAGCAGTTTGAACCCACCAACCATTCTACAGGAGAAAGATGAGACAGTCTGTTCCCATAAAGATTTACAGCCTTGGAAACCCTATGAGGGCAGTTCTACTGTGCTCTCTAAGGTTGCTATGCATTGAAATCAACTCTCTTATTCGTGCATTGGCGATGGGTTGGAAATGGGATGGCAGTGAGATCAGACTAGCCAACTCAGTCTTGAAGAGGGTATGTAGCGGTATCATGTACAGAAAGCACTTGGCATAGTGTCTGCCATATAATACACATTCAATAAATGTTGTTATTATTAATATATTATGATTGAAGATACTTCAGGATTTGCATCAGGCATCCTACAGGACCATAAAGAGGTTAGTGTCGAGAACTCAGTGTATCATGGTGTCTCACAGAATTTCCCTGGAGAAAGATCTGTAATAGTGGAAAACTAGCATTTGTTTTCTATGACTATCATTTCCTTTTAAATAGAAGATAGGAAAGAAAATACACTTGAAATTTTTCTGATTTATTTCAGTATCTGCATTCAAGTGCAATAGCTGAGAGAGGGAAGAGTAGCAATATAAAAGTTAAATAAATACAAGTTAAGAATTGAACAGGCAAATGAAAATTTTGAGATTGGAGACCAATATTGAAGGAAATGTGGCGTATATACTTACATTATGCCAGAAAGTATTTAGTTGCTTTCTTTAACCAATCTAATGTTCTCACTTAAGCTTATGAAGCTGATACTATTATTATCTCCCTAAAATAGAAAGTTAAGTTCTCTGTCCAAAGTCCCAGAGGTTGTAGAGAGCAGAACCAGTATTTAAACTCAGGTACTTAAGTGCTGGAGTCCCTGCTCTAAATCTCTTTACTATGATGCCTTTCAGTTACATTACCTTCATTCTTAACACAACTCAGGTCCCACAGCATAGAATGTTGTCACACTGTTTGCTTCTTCAGAATTCTCAGGAATATATAAAAACAACCTTTGTTAACTGGAAATGAACATGACAAACATGGTTTATTCTCAAATTGCCAAAATCAATTCATGTAAATTAGACATTACCACAATGTCTTTAAAGGGAATTAATTCATTCACTTAACAAGTACTCATCCAATGCCTACTATAAGGCAGGCACTAATCTAAATATAGAGGGGTGAATGGTGTGGTAAAGGTCATCCAAGAGCCTCATCTGACTCTTTGGTGACACGTCTGGAAAAACAGCCTTGATATTTTAAAGGTCAAATATTCTGCGTTATCAGATGCCAAAGTCACCTTAGAGACTGACCTTAAATTGCAAAACTCCACACCTGAAGAGGCTACCCATTTTTTAAAGCAATCAACAGAAAGCAAATTTTAAATTGTATATACACACACATATCAGTTTAGATATTTTGTACAAATAATGTAGATCCACTTATGTAAAATAAAAATTGATCAACCAATTAGAGGGGTAAGATGAGGATTGTTAAATTAAATTCATGTTTTTCCCATACTTCTGTTTAGAAATAGCATGTTTAGGTTTGCATTTGAAAGAAAACAATGATTTAATACAAACTAATAGAAAAGAGTTTGGCCAAAGATTTTATGCGCTGTTGTTTAAATGACCTCTGAAAGCATACTCTCAGACAATTGGTTGGAGAAAGAGTGAAGGTTGCGGTTCTATTATATAGTAATTTCATGTCAAAAAGGGATTAATTGTCCAGTCTCTTTGTGCTCTTGATAGTTGTGGTCAATGAATTGATTTGACACTGAAAATTAATGGCTGCCATATATTCTGGCTGAAGTGATGATGCTATGCTCACCAAGTTGTCAAGGCAAGCTGTTACCTTCACTGAGAAATCTATCTTAAGATGAGCTTTTACAAAAAATGTTAAAGTCTGGATATTTTATCAATCAACCATCCTTTCTTTACAGCAATGAAGTTCCATGTGTCTAGCCAGAAGAACAAAGTTATCTGGAGTTTTTGCTACCAGGTAGAACAGAGCTGAAACTGTTTATATGTGACACTGTGAGGACAGGTAATTAAAACAACAAAAAGAAACACTGATGAATGGGCCATGGTATCTCAGGCAACAGCCAGCACAGAATCTCTTTAGAAATTTAGGGGATGCAGAACTCAAATTCAGCTCAAGCAGTTAGCACATTAACAGTCAATTGAATCTTAAGATGGACTCAACTTTCCTTCTTTCTTTCTTTTTTTAACTTATCTGAAAAATGTAGATAACACTATTCCTAAACAATGTTTGCTGTTGTTGTTGTTATGTGCCGGCGAGTCAGCATAAGATAATTCATACAAAATGAAATTGATTGTTTCAGGAACACAAACAAACCTAAAGGCTACGTACTCTGCATGACAATTTTGACCTGCTCTTATGGTTAATGAATTAAGCTCTGTGAATAAAAGTTAACATAAATATCAAGATATACAAGTCATTTGGGGCTAGAACTGAAAAAGAAAGAATCCAAAAGTCAATGTTTGTCACAAAGCAGGCAAGAATTCTATTTACCAGCTTGAAATACATTACTAGACTTCACTTCGTTTTTCCTTTGCCTGTATTTTGGGTTCTTTGGAGAAACACACAGTCAGTTGAAAAATATCCTTTCAGATAATGGTAAGGAGTTTCTGGGTGGTACAAATGGTTCAGTGGTTATCTATTAGCTGGAAAATTGGCTGTTTGAACCCACCTGGGGGCTCCTAAGAACCCTGGTCATCTGCTTTTCAAAGGCGATGGCCTTGAAAACTCATTGGAGCAGTTCTGCTCTGCACACATGGGCTTGCTATGAGTTGGAATTAACTACAACAGCAGATAATAAGTTTTATTTAGTTTTGTTTTTGTTGTTAGATGCCTTTGACCTAATTCATAATGACCCTACGTACAACAGAATGAAATACTGCCTGGTCCTGCACCAGCCTCTCAATCATTGCTGTATTTGGGCCCATTGTTATAGCCACTGTGTCAACCCATCTCCTTGAGGGTCTTCCTCTTTTTTGCTGACATTTGTCTACTTTACCAAGCATGATATTCTTCTTCTGTATCATGAAGAACTTGTTCCTCCTGATAACACAACCAAAGCATGTTAGACAAAGTCTCACTATCCTCATGTCTAAGAAGCACTCTGGCCGTACTTTTTCCAAGACAGGTTTGTTCTTTAGAAGTCCATGGTATATTCAACATTCTTTGTCAATGTTATAATTCCAAGGCATCGATTCTTCTTTGATCTCCCTTATGCATTGTCCATCTTTTACATGCATATGAGGTGATTAAAAATACCATGGCATGGGTTAGGCATACTTTAGCCCTCAAAGTACATTTTTTTTTTTTTTTTAACACTTTAAAGAATTATATTGCAGAAGATTTTGCCAGTGCAATATGTCATTTGACTTCTTGACTGCTACTTCCATGAATGTTGACTATGGATCCATGTAAATAAAATCCTTGCCTATTTCAATCTTTTCTCCATTTATCATGATGTTGCTTATTGATCCAGTTATGAGGATTTTTGTTTTATGTTGAGGTGTAATCTACACTGAAGGCTGAAGTTTTGATCTTCAAGAGATCTGATGATGTAGTGGTTAAAGCATTTGCTAACCAAAAGGTCAACAGTTCAAATCCACCACCTGCTCTGTGGAAGAAAGATGAGGCATCTGCTTCTCTAAAGATTTATAGCCTTCAAAACCCAGTGGTGGGCACTATGAATAGGAATTTGACTTGATGACAGTGAGTTCGGTTTTTAGTTTTGGAGTAAGTATTTCATTCTTGATAATCAATATCTTATATGTAGAACATAAAACTTTAAATCCTAAGCCAAATATTTGTATCTCTTTCTTTTTAGTAGTAATTTCTGGTGGCACAACAGTTAAGTGGCTCAGCTGCCAACCAAGAGGTTGGCAGTTCAAACTCATCCAGTGGTTCCAAGGAAGAGAGACCTGTCAATCTGCTCTCATAAAGATTACAGCCAAGAAAACCCTGTCGGGGCAGTTCTACTATGCCACATGGGTTGCTGTAAGTCAGAAGTCAACTTAAAGGCACCTAACAACAACACCTAATGACAGGCTATTTCTTATTAAATACCAATATTATTGGATAGCATAGCTTTAAAAATGTATTTTTAATTTTTTGAAGACATTGGCTACCTTTCAAGAGGCATGATTTTCTGCTTGCATTATGCATTTTTATAATTTATTACACAAGTTTCTATTTCACTAATTACAGATTGGCAAAAGATCAAAAGAGCTAATAAAGGCATGCAGATATCTCTTAAAAAATAAATGGGGCAAAGTTACAATGTCAACTGAAGAACTGTTTTCCTTTCTAGACACTTATTCTTAATGATGAGTTATACTTGAGGAAGACAAATACTGTTCTTTCCTAAAGAACTCATTTTTTCCCCATGATGGCATCTCTGAAGTCTATGATTTGTCACAACTATGAGCAGGAAGTATAATGGCCAAGCATGGCATAACATGTCATTTATTCAAGGAACAGGGCCTCAGACAAAAATTCTTAGACTCTGGTTTGCCCTTGGCCACCATTTTAGACAATGGTAACAATGAAAGAATGAAGTTTGAGATCCTAGAGTTGCTCTATTCTAGGGTAAAGTTCAGAGTCACCTTGTTTTGTCCTGTGGAAATAAGTGTTAGATGTCATTCAGCAAGAAAAGCTACAGTAACAACAACAACAGATACCTTAACTAACCGGTTGCTTTCAAGTTGATTTTAAGTCATGCTGCCCCCATGTGCACACAGAACTGCATTCCATAGTGTTTTCAAGGCTGCAGATCAACACACATTTCTTCCGAGGCAACTTTGGATGGGTTTAGCCTGACAACCTGTTGATTAATAGTTGGGTGCTTAACTGTTTGCACCACGTAGGAACATCACACCTTAACTACTTTTCCAAGTATATAGAAAGATGCCTGACTCTAAAAAGACCACTTTCCATTTATGGTAAAAGATCCCCAGGGGGGGAAAATGAACGTATAAAATCAATCCAAATTTTATAAATATTTTCAAAGAGTTTCTAAACTAAGTTGAAACTTATGGAAAGAAAAAGGTTGTTGTTGTGTTGTTCAGTGCTCTTGTGTTAATTTCAACTTATGGTGACCCCATGTGACACAATAAAACTTCCACATATGGTTTTGTAGGCTGTAATTTTTATGGGAGCAGGTCACTAGGTCTTTCTCCCATGGAGCTGCTGGGTGAGTTTGAATCAACAACTTTCAGGTTAGTAGCCAAACAACCATTTCATCACCGGGGCTCCTTAAAGAAAAAAGGAGCTTTACAGAAATCAGAAATTCTCATGACTGCACTGCAAAGCGTGAAGGACACAGAGAGCTGCATTGGCTCAATTGTGCATGAATGGAAATAAAGTCACCAGCCTTGAGGTCCTTTTGTCTAGAAGAAAAACCACCAGGAAGGGATCTTATGAGTCCCTCTCCCCAACAATGAGCTATTTGATACAAGCCCTCTACCTTGATAATGTAACATGTGTACATTATTTTTTTTTCATTTTGTCCTCATAACTGTTCTCTCTTAAGTCACACTGCACTTTCTAGCATTCTAAATGTCCTTCAACCACAATTTTATAAACTCCAGTTTGAAAATGTGAACAGTATCCAAATTTTCCCAAATGTTAAGTTCGCAGGTTTGCATAAAAATTAACCACCTAGAGTGCTGGCAAAATACTGATGAAAAAATCACTTAGCTATTTAATAAAGAACAGTGCAATGCACTCGATTTCATACACTGCAGACATTTTTAATCGTTGTTCTAATTGTTAGTCAATGTTTCTCTATGATCCTCAACTAATTAATTATTTAATACTTTTCTCCAAGATTTAAAGAAATGATCATCACCCAAATTCCTGGGCCCCTTTGTAAATGTTCAGAAAACCCTTAGAAACACCCGTACATTCTTTTCATACATTTCACCAGTGCACAGCAACTGTTTAAAGCTTAATGACATTCATTGCATGCAGAGCACATTCACTAAGTAGAATTTCAGAAAGAATGTCCTATGCTATTTGAAATGCTTCTTTCTTTCATTTCTTTCTTAATGTTTTACTTACATATTTTCTCTTTTCTTTCTCCCTGCTTTTATTGTATATGTTATTGTGTAGTGTTTTGAACACTAACCTATATAAATGATAGGATTTTTCTCACCATTGATTTGTCAAATTATAGGGGAATGAGTGCAGTTAATACAGCAACTTGTTTTCTGTGAAATTAAAGGAAACCTCCATGGATCCAGGTATTATCTGATGAACAAGCAAGTTAATATAGTGGAAAGAGTATAGGTGTCAGATTGCCTGGATTCAATTAAATCCTGTCTCTGTCTTCTCTTACCCAGGCAACCTGAAGCCAAATTCATTACTCTGCCCTGAGGTTTGGTTTCCACATTTTAATAAGGATGATAATAATATTCTCACTTCCATAGAATTATTGGGAGATTAAGTAATATACTGTATTTTTAAAAATACTTTGTAAATGGAAAATAACCATATAAATATTGCTATAGTTATTTTTGCCTTTTTTCCCTCCCCCCTTATAGAGTTTAGAGAATAAACAGAAACTAAGAAGTGGAAAGAAACAAACTAACTCCTACATTTAACGACAGTACCCTTTCCTTCTGCTATAGCGCAGCCAGCATAGGATACAAGGATTTAGGTAAACTGTATATTTGAATATTTGGGTGGAGGGTCTTTCTTTCTTTTTTAAAGGTATATATTGTCCTAAAAAAAGTGTCTGTGATATCTTACCTGGTATACAGATCATTGACTTTCATTCTACCACCTGTTCTTCCATCCCATTTCCACACAAATAAGACATCTACTGTGGTACATGACTTTGATCTGAGCAGCATAGTTATTTGGGTTAGAGGACAAAGTCTCTTTAATATCCATTTTGTTCCCTTCATCAGAATGATACTTCCTGAACATTGCTTCTCTACTTGGGGGTGTAAAATACTTGCACTTATATGATCCTTACACTTACATGATCATTAACCCTTTTGTTAAATCTCCATTCTCCCTCATAGGGCTATATCCACGGAAGGTATACTCATTAAAGTCATCATTGGGTGACTCACGACTTAACCCAGGAGCCAGGTTCAGGTTTCCTTGGCACATCTAATAAAGTTGATCATGTCCTCTTTCATAGGCTTCTCTTGACTGGCCTAACAATGTTCCAGCTGAGTCAGTCTTCAGTCTTCTATTCTCAATGCAGACAGACAGACACTCAATGAGTTCATTATCTCCCATGGCCTTAACTGGAACTTATACAATGAAAAGTCTGAAATATTAAACTCTTGAGCATTAAGTCCCGAGTTTCCAGTATCCAGCATCCACCTACAAATCAAATGTAAGGAGTTCTGGTGCTGTAGTGCCTAAGGCATTTGACTGCTAAACAGAAGTTTTGTAGTTCAAACCCACCAGCCACTCTGCAGTAGGAAGACTGGGCAATCTACTTCCATAAAGATTTACCACCTCAGAAACCCAAAGGAGGGTTGCCATAAGTTGGGATGTAATGCTAAAATTTAATCCTCATTATTTTTCAAAAAATTTTAAAATCTTGCCATTTCTACTATAATGCCTATTTCAGTTAGTTACATCACTTTCCATCCAGCCTGGTAAGATAGAAAGTGTAAGGAGCTCTTTGGCTTGCCTCTGCTCCTTAACTCTCATAACAAGGCAGTCAGTAAGCCTTGTCAATTGCAATTCAGAACGTGCTCTTCAATCCATCCATTCTTTTCACCACCACTATCCACATTTCAGAATAGGTCCACATCAGGCTTTTAAATGTTTTGTCACTTCTTCCTTTCATCTACCTACCACACAGACACCTAAGTGATTTCCCTAAAACAAAAGTCCAACTATGTCTCTTTTTTTGGTTTAAATAAACTCCAGTGAGTCCCACTTATCTGGAGGATAAAAACTATCTCCATTAACAATTTATTCTCAGCATGTATGTCTAGATTTATGCCTCTTGGATTTTATGCATTTTCTTTCTGGCATATGGCATGTGGCTGCCTTTTCTAGTCATCCTTCATGGCTTTGCTCAAATGAAGTTCTTTCTCTCTCTAGACAGAGTTAATCACTTCCTGTTCTAAGTGTTCTTAGCATTTGAAACATACCATTGTAATTGTTACTGTAACCATATTTTCTCAAGCAAAAATGGAAATATGTTACAATTGTGAGTGTGCTTAATAGGACAAAGGACAATTGAAATTGGTACTGTCCCAAAAATCCAGTAAGAATGATCACTGTAAAATGGCCTCTATTACAATCAAACAAAGAGAAGCGTAGGGTTTTTTGCTTTGTTTTGTTTTTTTATGTCTGTCTTCCCCACTAGACTGTAAGTTCCACTGTAACTAAGTTTTATTCAGAGTTACAGTTTCCCAAGGTTGATCACAAGCTCTGGCACATTACAGATGCTCAATAAATGTTTGTTGAAAATGAATGATGAATAAGTGAATGGAAAAAATGCACACATTGTTTCAGTTGTTTAGAAAAGTATGTTGATTTCATAGCTTGAGACCTTCTGTGACTTACTTAATTTGACTAAGGAACAAAACTCAATTCTTCTTCATAAACTGCACTTCTAACACTGGCCAAGTGACATAAAACTTCCAACAATTTCTTCTTTCTCTTCAATCTTATTAAATGGCCTTGCTTCTTATTTCCTGCAAAAATGGAGAAGAAAATTGCCCTATTCTTTCATCATCATCCAACAATGTAATTATATTTATATATGTAGCTCCACCTTCCTTCTGGCTGAAATAAACTTTAAATGCACTATGTAGTCCTTCCTCTGGGACACTGGGTACCCCTCTCAACTACTCAAGGACAGCACTTCTGCAGGTGTTGCCTCTCTCACCTGTCTCATAATTCTACTGAATAATCTACTGGATAATTCTCTACATCATTCAAACTTTGTAAAACACCTCAACATAAAAAGCAAACAAACAAAAAACCCTGTTCATGTCCCTCAAAAGGTTGTTGTTGTTGTTACTTGCCATCAAGTCAGCCCCAACTCCAACTCATGGAGATGAAAAGTGTAACAGAAGGAAATGTTGTCTTGTGCTGTGCCATCTTCATGATCATTTATGTTCAGGGTCATTGTAGCTATTGTGTCAGTCCCATACTTGGAGAGTTTTCCTTGTTTTCACTGACCCTCTACTTTTCCAAATAAGATATCCTTTTTTAGCAATTCTTCTTTCTTGATGATGTGTCAAAAGTCTCATTATTTTTGCTTCTATGGAACACTTTTATTTGGGCGCACGGGGGGACGTTTTTTCTAAGACTGATCATTCTTCTGACAGTTCATGGTGTATTCAATATTCTTTGCCAATACCATTATTCAAATTTCAAGAGGCACCACCCACTTTTCATTCCCCTTTTCTGCAGAATTCTAAGAATTGCCTATACTCAGGTACTGTATTCCTCTCTTGATTTCATTCTAATCAGTTTTTAATTTCTAACACACCAGAATATCTCCTGTAAACATCAAACATCATTCCACATCATCATTTAAAAGGCCTTTTGGTTCTAATAGTACTCTATTAGCATCATTCAGCAAGTTAATCTATTTTTGACTCATCCTAGAGGTGATGTCATTCATTCCCCTAGCAATAAATTTCATCTGTAAATGGGTGACCCCAAAATTTATATCTCTCACTTCAATGATACTTGCACTTATATGAATCCTCACAGTTACATGATCATTAACCCTTTTGTTAAATCTCTATTACTGAACTCCAGGCACATTGCCTACTGGTTATTTCATTCAGATGTCTAATGGGCATTTTACATGTTCAAAATTGAGCTCTGCCTCTCCACCACTTGACATTTCCATCTCAGGTAATATCAACTCCATTGTATTAGTTGTTCATGTCAAAAACCATGGAGACATCTTTGAGTTTCTCTTCTGCTCAAACCCTATATTCAAAGGAAATAATTTTTCACATCTCATTGCTACGTTCCTAACCCAATTTAAGTCATCACACTTATTTGTTAGTAAGTAACTTGTTTTTTGCTTCCTTCTTTAACCCCCTTGGTCTTTGTTCAACATAATAGCTAAAGTGATCCTTTAAAACATGAGATCATGTCATTCCTTTGTTCAAAATCCTCTAATACCTTCTCATCTCACTCAGAGTGAACCTTCTAAATTCTTACTATGTCCCCAATAATCTAACTTTTCTACACCTCTCAGACCACAATCATATCCTACCATTCTTCCCTCCCTCACTCAGCATTGACAACATTGCCCTCCCTAGCTGTGTATTTAACGTGTCTAGTATGTTTTAGTCTCTGGGCTTTTCTATTTGTTCTCGCTGCCCAGAATCCTTTTTCCTTATATCCACATTGCTTATTCCTTTGCTTCCTTCAGGTATCTGCTCAAATACAAGTTTATGATAGGAGTCTTCATTGATAATTTCAATGGAAGGAACACCTTCCTTCCCTCTACATCTCCTCACCTTATGCCATAGCAGTCATCTTAGAAACATTCTGTATTTTTGTCTGACTCACAGCTTTAGAATGTAAACTCCAGTGAGGGCTAGGGATTTATGTGTTTTACATGTTGATTGTTTTATTGGACTTATAAGAATGCCTGATAAGTACTAATATTTTTTGAGTAAACGAAATGGATGATATTGTGTTTCTAGAACCATGTAAGAGAGATTTTCAAAAATTTGGAACATCATCACAATTTCCAGAAAACTACTCAAAATTACTAATGAAGGGCCATTGTTTCAATAATCTGCAGAGGCCAGTAGAGGCATTTTAACTCCCATTTTGCTCAGAAATAGACATTAATAGTAATTTAACTTTTTTAAAAAGGCAGTGATTCTACAAGGACAATTGAGCACCTGAAAAAGAGAAAGACCAGAAAACCAAAAGTAACTTAATGACTAAATCAATATCCTTATTTGAGCTTAGCATCTGATCAACATGGTCCTCCAGTTGACTCCATGAAGATCATTAGGAGAGTGTTTGCTTTTGTTTCCACTCTCATAAATACTAGTGATAGTCATGCCCAGACTGAGATGTGGTTCATTTATAGTTGAGAGTTGGTTCCTATTCTAATGAGAGTGGGATAAACCCAACAGATTAACTGGACTAGTCGTTTTCAATATCTTTTTCCCATATAGCAAGATGTCATTTAACATTTACCTGCACTACATACCATACATCACATCCTTGAATTTGCTGCATAGGTAATATAGTAAGGATTCTGTGCAATTCCAAAGCACTGGCTAAACACTCCACCATTGAGCCATTTTCTTCTACTATCTACATATAATATGAGTATGGGAATTGTTTTTCTAGGAAAACCTTCTGAGCCCACAGACAGAAAGTGTTGTCATACTCTAGTGTAGAGAGCTAAGGAATCAGATATCTAAAAACTCAATGGTCTAGGACATCTAACAGATGCAAACCCAAAGCTGTTGTTGTTGAGTAGATTCCGACTTATAACAACCTTACAGGACAAAGTAGAACTGTCCCATAGTGTTTCCAAGACTGTATATTTTTATGGAAGATTTACATCTTTTGGTCATGGAGGGACTGGCAGGTTTGAATCACTGGTGGGTTCTTTTGGTTAGCTGCTGAGCACATAATCATAAGAAGACATATCACTAGCCTGGGATTTATTTCTGTTATCAAAATCATCCCTCAGCCTTGGGCAGCCCAGTCCTCTATGTGTACTAAGTGTTGGACTTCAGATGCCCATTCCATTGGGAACTCTTCAGGCCAACCATTACTTCCTGTAATGTCAGTTCAAAGTTTAGGATAGAAGTCAAAAGACTGTTTGAAACAAAGATGCTGCAAATCCTGGATTCACACTTGGATTTAATCCAGTTGAGAAAATTCACAAGACTATTTCTCATTTTGGAGTTTTGTCCTTCAATTTTTCTATTTTTTTTCCCTGCAACAATATATACTTTTAGCTTTGCAAGATGAGTGCAAAATCTCTTGTCCACCTCTACATATAGGTAAAAGTGATGATTTATGGGGTGTGATTTTGCCGGCAGAAGGCCATTCCCCACTGCAACTTTAAAATATCTCTTTAATATACTTTCTGTGATAACTGAAATTCTCACTTTTAGAATCACTCCTTTGTGTTGTAAAATGTATCTCTAAATGATTTCCATAAACTGAATGTGAAGGTGAAGAGGGGAGTCACATATTTACCCAGTAGTTCAAAATAAATATCTTATGGACTTCTAACCTGGCAGAAAGCCCAAAGAAATGGTTCAGACATATGTTCTACACTCTTTTCCCTTCTTATTTTCAAATTTACTCCATCGTGTTATTGTATCATTGCCTTAATCATTTCTAATATGCTGACGATTCCTTCATCTATACCTGCATTGTAGACCTGCCTTCTAAATCCACAATCTACAACTCCAGCTAACTGATAACTAGATATGTCCATCTCAAATGAGTCACAAACTCAATAAGCCACAACTGAGAGCCACCCATTGACAAAACGATCAACCTTGCATGTCATTATATGTCATTCGTTGTTGTTGTTGTTGTTGTTGTTAAGTGCCGTCGAGTCATTTCCGACTCATAGTGACCCCATGCACAGCAGAACGAAACACTGCCTGATCCTGCGCCGGCCCCACAATCCCTGCTATACTTGATCCCATCATCGCAGCCACCTAAGAATTAACTTAAAAATCAGCCCTGCTAGCCAGGGGCTGTATGGAGGACTGCACTGGTGGTTGGTGAATAAAAGGGGAAGCAGCGAAGAGGGAGACAGGATCCCAGGGACTTAAGAACAGGCTTCACTTGCCAGGAACCAAAAGAACATTCTGGACACAAACAACTGGGAAGGTCCAATATGCCCCTTGTTACTCTTATACCTTGGTGAATGGAGGTGCAGCCATCCCTCACTCCACTCACCTTTTGGGCCAGTAGGAATTCCATCCCAGTCTGTGTGCACTGATGGAGCCAGGTGCCCTGCCCTGCCCTGCCTAGATTTTTTCCTTTTTTTTTTTTTTAGTTTGTTTGGTTTTGTCAGTTTTAAAATAATTACTATTATTATTATTCTTTTTTTGTCCTTTTTATTATTATTCTTAATTCTTCCTTTCCCAGGTTCCAGTTTTAAGCTTCTTCTCTCTTCCCTGTTTCTGATTACCATTTTTTTTTCTTTCTCATTGTTAACCCCATTCCTTGGTTTTCCTTTTGCATTTCTCCCATTATTTCATCAATATTCTCTTACTCTACCTGTTTTCTCTTATTGTTCCCTCCTCAGATATTGAGGGGGTCTTTTTTTTAATTTTTCCTTTCTTTTCTTGTTCCTTTTCTTTGGTGATTGTTCCTATGTGTTTATGCAGTGTGTTTTTGTCTGCTTGCTTTCACATTTTTAATGACTTTTTGATCATTGTTTTTATCTGAGTGGGAGACAGCAACAGTGCCCATATGACACAACAACACCCACACCTCCTGTAGCTCCACTTACTGAGTGAGAGCCACCACTTCCTCCCACTCCAACTGGCCAATGATTAATGACCACCAAGAAGAACATGACTCATCCTTAACTGCTCTTCACAGACAGTTAGCAGAGATCTAAATACCACAATATCACAATGTCTTGGAGACAACAGCCTATCACAGTCCACACAAAGAAACAAGATAAAGTGGTAGAAACAAGAAAGGAGGATACAGACCTAGAACACACCCCTGAGGAAGAAGCAGCATTGGAACTTCCTGATAAGGAATTCAAAAGAATTATACTATGTATCTTCAAAGGATTGAGAGACAGATTGAGGAAAACACTGACAAAATTAAGGAAAACAGAGACAAAACCCCAGGACAATTTTAGAAGGAAATACAAGAACAAAATGATAAAATAAATGAAAAATTAGAAATGATACAAAATCTACAGATAGAAATCCAAATAATTAATACTAAATTTTCAGAAATACATATCATATGAATGGGAAAAGGAGTAGAATTGAATCAATGGAAGACAGAATTAATGAGATTAAACACAAATACCTGAATACTTCTTTGGAAAGGGATCAATCAGAAAAAAAGATCAAAACAAAAGGAAGAAAGCCTAAGGTTCATGTGGGATGTCATCAAAAGGAATAATCTACATGTAATTGGAATTCCTGAACAGGAAGAGAAAAAAAAAACCACTGAGAAAATTGTCCAAGATTTCTTGCAAGAGAACTTCCCTGATATGATGAAAGATAAGAATATATCCATTCAGTAAGTCCAACAAACCCCAAACAGGATAGACCCCCCCCAAAAAAAATCACCAAGACATATCATTATTAAACTCACCAAAAACAAAGACAAAGAAAGAATCCTGAAAGCAGCATGGAAATAATGAGAAGTTAACTACAAAGGACAATCATAATAATCTCTGATTTCTCAGCAGAAACCATGCAAGTGAAAAGGCAATGGAATGGTTTATATAAAACCACGAAAGAGAAAAACTTCCACCCAAGAATTATATACCTGGCAAAATTGTCCCTTAAATATGGTGGTGAAATTAGGAGATTTCCAGATAAGCAGAAATTAAGGGAATTTGTTAAAAACAGAACAACCTTACAAGGGATTCTAAAGGGAATCATTTGAACAGAGAACTAATAAGAGCAAACAACAACCAAGCATTAACACACAAGATGACATAATCCAGAAACCAACAAAGCTATGGATGTATCCAAAGTAAAATAACCTTACAAGATTGTAAACAGGAAACCAGAGACATCAAGTGGCAAATGAGGACAACTAAAAAACAAAAAGAGGGGAAAAATAGTGTAGTTACAAAACTTCTAAGTGGTGAGTAAGTCAAGAGAGTTGCAAGATAGAATGGACTTTTCTAAATTTGGGAAGAAAATTATAAATCACAGGGTAACCTCAAAGAAAAATGATAAACCTTCACATCACAATAAAAAAGAGGACAAGCACAAATATTTAGCAAATACTAAAACAATAACAGAGGAGATGATAACACAATTCATAAATATAATGAGCTCAGAAAAGTTATATGGAACAAAGATAGCAGCAACATCATGAAAAAACACAAAACAAAATGACAGCAACCAATTTGTACTTGCTGATAATTACACTGAATGTCAATGGATTAAATGCACCACTCAAGAGATGGAGAGTTGCAGATTGGGTAAGAAAACAAAACTCATCAATATACTGTATACAAGAGACACACCTTAGAGACAAAGACAAAAAGAGACTAAAAATCAAAGGTTGGAAAAAGATATATCAAGCAAATGGCAACCAAAAAGAGCAGGAATGGCAATATTAATTTCTCATCAAATTGACTTTAAGACAAAAACCACCATATGAGACAAAGAAGGACATTATATAATTATTAAAGGATCAATTAAACAAGAAGATATAACCAAAATAAATATCTATGGGCCCGATGAAAGAGCTCAAAACATATAAAGCAGACTTTAAAAGAATTGAAAAGGCAAATAGATGAGTCCACAGTCATAATGTTGTTGTTATGTGTTGTTAAGTCGGACCTGACTCATAGCAACCCTTCCTTGGGTTTCTGAGGCAGTGTCATTATGGAAGTAGATTGCCCCATCTTCCTTCCGAGGAGTAGCTGGTAGGTTTGAACCACCAGCCTTCTGGTTAGCAGTCAAGTAATGCACCACTTCCAATAAAAGATAGAACAACTGGAAAGAAACTCAACAAAGATACAGGAGAGCTAAACAGTACAATCCACCACCTTGACCTTATAGACATCTTCAGAGCACTTCACCCATCAACAGAACAATATACATTCGTTTCTAGTGCACAAGGAACATTCTCCAGGATAGACCATATGTTAGGCCAGAAAGTAAGCCTTAATAAATTAAAAAACACTGAAATACTGAAAAGCATGTTCTCAGACCACAATGCTAACAAATTAGAAATTAACAATAGGAAGAACAACAGAAAAAGAGCAAACACATGGAAACTGAACAACATCCTCCTTAAGAATGACTGGGTAATAGAAGAAATAAAAAATGAAATTAAAAAAAAAAATCCTTGGATCATATGAGAATGAATACACAGGTTAACAAAATCTTTGGGACACAGCAAAAGAAGTGATCAGAGGTCAATTTATAGCAATAAATGCTTGTTGTTGTTTGTTGTTGTATGCCGTCAAGTCAGCCCCGACTCACAGCGACCCCTCCTTGGGTTTCTGAGGCAGTATCACTATGGAAGTAGGATTTCCCAACCTTCCTTCCGAGAAGTGGCTGGTGGGTTTGAACTGCCAGCCTTCTGGTTAGCAGTCAAGTGCCTTAGGCATTATGCTACCAGAGCAATAAATGCACACATCAAAAAAAGAAGAAAGAACCCAAATCAACACTTTGAGCCAACATCTCCAACAATTAGAAAAAGAACAGCAAGAAAAGCCTACAGTCACCAGAAGAAAGAGAATAATAAACATTCAAGCAGAAATCAATGAAACAGAAAATAGAAAGACAATAGAAAAACTCAACAAGACCAGAAGTTAGTTTTTTGAAAAGATTAATAAAATTGACAAACCACTGGCAAATTTAACAAAGGAAAAGAAGGAGAGAATACAAGTAACACAAATAAGAAATGAATTGGATGACACCACAACAGAACAAGTAGAAATAAAAAGAATAATATCAAGACACTATGAAGAACTGAAGAAATGGATAGATTTCTAGAAACATGCTTCTTACCAAAACTAACACAGACTGAGATGGAAAAATTGAACAGCCACATAACAAAAGAAGAAATTGAACAGGTCATAAAAAATTATGAACAAAAAAAAGTCCTGGCCCAGACAGTTTCACTGGAGAATTCTATCAAACTTTCAGAGAACTGACACCAATCCTACTCAAACTATTACAAAACATAGAAGAAGATGGAGTCCTCCCTAATTCATTTTATGCAGCAAGCATAAACTTGATGCCAAAACCAGGCAAAGACATTACTAAAAAGGAAAACTACAGACCAATATCCCTCATGAATATAGATCTGAAAATCTTCAACAAAATCCTAGTCAATAGACTCCAACAATATATCAAAAAAATACTGCTTTATAACCAAGTGTTGTTCATATCATATATGCAAGGATGGTTGAACATTAGAAAAATAATCAACATCATCCACCACATAAATAAACCAAAGGAAAAGAACCACATGATCATATAAATTGATGCAGAAAAGGTATTTGGTAAAATCCAAAACCTATTCCTGATCAAAACTCTCAGCAAAATAGGAATAGAAGGGACATTCCTCAACATAATAAAGGACATCTATGCAAAACCAACAGCCCACACTTTTCTCAATGGACAGAGACTGACACCATTCCCCTTGAGAACAGGAACCAGGCAAGGATGTCCTCTATCACTATTTCTTTTTGACATTGTATTGGAAGTCCTAGCCAGGGCAATAAGGCAAGAAAGGGAAATCAAACGCACCCAAATTGGTAAGGAAGAAGTCAAACTATCCCTATTTGCTGAAGATATGATCCTATACCTAGAAAACTCAAGAGACTTAGTACAAAATCTACTGGAATTGATTGGGAGATTTAGCATAGTGGCAGGATATAAGATCGACATCCAAAAATCAGTTGGATTCCTCTACACTAGCAAAGAGATTGTTGAAAATAAAATAAGGAAACCAATACCATTTACAATAGCTGCCAAAAAAATAAATAAAATACTTGGGAAAAAATCTTACCAGGGACACAAAAGACCTGTAAAAAGAAAACTATAAAAGACTACTTCAAGAAACCATAGGAGATCTACATAAATGCAAG
>NW_006921617.1:2761745-2763524 GCF_000298275.1 Orycteropus afer afer
TGCTTCCAAAGACTTCTCCAAAAGAGTCAAAAGAGAACCTACAGATTGGGAAAAAATATTTGGTAATGACATATCTGACAAGGGACTTATCTCTAGAATGTATAGAATACTCCAACACCTCAATAACAAAAAGGCAAACAATCCCATTAAAAATGGGCAGTAGGCATGAATAGACACTTCACCAAAGAGAATATTCTGGCAACCAACAAACATATAACGACATGCTCACAGTCATTAACCATTAGAGAGAAGCAAATCAAAACAACAATGAGATACCATCTTGCCCCAGCCCTAGCAGCAAAGTTCAACAAGACAGAAAATAACTAATTACTGGCAAGGATGCAGAGATATTCGGACTCTCATACACTCTAGTGGGACTGTCAATGATACAACCACTGTGGAGAGCCATATAAGGATTCCTTAAAAAGTTGAAATTAGAAATTCCATTTGACCCAGCCATTCCATTACAGGTGTATATCCTAAAGAAGTGAGAGCCAGGACAAGAACAAATATATGTACACCCATGTTCATCACAGTACTATTTACAATAGCTAAAGGATGGAAACAACATAGGTGTCCATCAACTGAGGAATGGATAACCCAACTATGGTACATACACACAGTGAAATAATATGCAACCCTAAAGAATAACCTAGAAACTGCATAACATGGATGAACTTGCAGGACATTATGCTGAGTGAAAGAAGTCAATCACAGAAGGACAAATACTGTGTTAGTCCATTATTGTAAAAAGTCAAGGAAAGGTTTATCTATGGAAGGAGATTTTCTTTGTTGGTTACCAGAGGTGGAAGGGGAGGCGAGGGAACACCTACATAGGTAGAGACAAATAATTTTGAAATTCTTTGCCTCCTTTCTATATCTATCATTTCCTATTAAATCTTTTTTTTTTTTTTTTAATTTTTGTTATGATTTGGGTCAAGGTCTACAGAGCAAATTCACTTTCCATACAGCAGCTCACGTATACTTTGTCTTATGACATTGACTTGGTAGAGACAAGTATTGATTTGAGTAAAGAGAAGGGCAATGCACCAAATATGAGTGATCAACATGGTGGCATTGAGGAAGAATTGAGGAAGAGGAAGGCATAGAGAGGTGCATGAGAGGTACAGACAACAAAGATGAACCCTTTTTGCACATACAGTACTATGTTGTCAGTGAAGGCAAACATTGATATATGGGTGGATAGATAGGTAGACAGGTTGGACTACTAAGTATATCTGTGCATGGGAGACTATGCCCAAGACCATGTAAATGATTGACAAACAATGTTTCTACAAATGTACTGGTATATTCTGTAAGAATTCCCAGGTATATGGTAGATCTGACAAGGCACAATTTTGTAGTCACTTCTTGGCCACAGCCAGCTACCCAGAGGGAGTGAGTAGTTGGACTTGTGCACTCAGGACCATAGTCTCAGAAGACATCAATCTCAATTGGCATAACATACTATACAAAAACATTGTTCTACATTCTACTTTGGTGAGTAGTGACTGGGATCTTCAAAGCTTGCAAGCAGCCATCTAGAGGTAATGATGAGTCTCTTCCTTCAGAGCAAAGAAAACTGAAGAAAACTAAAGATGCATGGAAATAATTAGTCCAAACAACTGGTACACCATGCAATCCTCAGCTTATATGACTATGAGACCAGAAGAACTAGATGGTGGCCAGCTACCACTGTCAGCCACTCAGAGGGGGATCTATGTAGGAGATCCTGGATAGAGTGGGAGAACAATATTGAACAAAACTCAAAATCATTAA
>NW_006921617.1:2786766-2788710 GCF_000298275.1 Orycteropus afer afer
ATTCATAAACATAATGAGCTCAGCACAGAAAATAATATGGAACAAAGAAACCAGGGACACCATGAAAAAACACATAACTAAATGACAGCAACCAATTCATATGCGTCAATAATTACACTGAATGTTAATGGATTGAATGCACCACTCAAGAGACCAAAAGTTGCAGATTGGATAAGAAAACAAAACCCATCAATATGCTGTCTAAAAGAAACACACATTAGAGTAAAAGACATAAATAGACTAAAAATCAAAGGTTGGAAAAAGATATATCAAGCAAATGGCAACCGTAAAACAGCAGGATTTGTGATATTAATTTCTGATCAAATTGACTTTAAGACAAAAACCACCATACGAGACAAGAAAGGAAGTAACATAATAATTAAAGGATCAATTGAACAAGAAGATTTAACCATAATAAATATCTATGGACCCAATGAAAAAGCAGCAAAACACATAAATCAGACTTTAAAAGAGTTGAAAATTCAAATAGCGGACTCCACAGTCATAGTGGGAGACTTCAATACACCACTTTCAATGAAAGACAGAACAACTGAAAAGAAACTTTACAAAGATGCAGAAGAGCTAAACAATACAATCCACCAACTTAACCTTATATACATCTACAGGGCACTTCACCCAAAAACAGCAAAATATACATTCTTTTCTAGTACACATGGAACATTCTCCAGTATAGACCATATATTAGGCCATAAAGCAAGCCTCATAAATTTAAAACATTGAAATAGTGCACAGCATCTTCTCAGATCACAAAGCTATCCAATTAGAAATCAACAACAGGAAGACCAACAGAAAAAGAGTAAACTCATGGAAACTGAACAACACCCTCCTTGAGAAAGACTGGGCAAGAGAAGAAATGGAAAATGAAATTAAAAATTTCTTTGAATCAAATGAGAATGAAAAGACAACACACCAAAATCTTTGGGACACTGCAGAAGCAGTGATCAGAGGCCAATTTACAGCAATAAATGCATACATCGGAAAAGAAGAGCCCAAATCAACACTAAACCAACATCTCCAATAATTAGAAAAAGAACAGCAAGAAAAGCCTACAGTCACCAGAAGAAAGGAAATAATAAGGATTTGAGCTGAAATCAATGAAACAGAAAATAGAAGGGCAATAGAAAAAAATCAACAAGACCAGAGTTGGTTTTTTTTAAAGATTAATAAAGTTGAAAAACCATTGGCAAATTTAACAAAAGAAAAGAGGGAGAGAATACAAATAACATGAATGAAAAAGAAAATGGGTGACATCACAACAGAACCAATTGAAGTAAAAAGGATAATATCAGGACACTATGAAGAGCTCTGGTAGCATAGTGCCTAAGGCACTTGACTGCTAACCAGAAAGCTGGCAGTTCAAACCCACCAGCCACTCCTCAGAAGAAAGATGGGGCAATCTACTTCCGTAGTGATACTGCCTCGGCAACCCAAGGAGGGGTCACTATGAGTCGGGTCCAACTCAACAGCACACAACAACAACAACATGAAGAACTGTACTCCAAAAAATTTGAAAATGTGAAAGAAATGGACAGATTTCTAGAAACACACCACTTACCTAAACTAACACAAATTGAAAAGTGGAAAAGTTGAGCAGATCCATAACAAAAAAAGAAATTGAACAGGTCATAAATAAATTACCAACAAGAAAAAGTCCTGGCTCAGACAGTTTCATCAGAGAATTCTATCAAACATTCAGAGAACTGACACCAGTCCTACTAAAACTATTCCAAAATATAAAGAAGGATGGAATCCTCCCTAACTCATTTTATGAAGCAAGCATAACCTTGATACCAAAACCAGGCAAAAACATCACTCAAAAGGAAAAGTACACACCAATATCCCTCATGAATATAGATGCAAAAATCTTCAACAAAATCCTAGCCAATAGTCTCCAACAACATATCAAGAAAATAATTCATTATA
>NW_006921617.1:2790534-2813944 GCF_000298275.1 Orycteropus afer afer
ATGAGATACCATCTTGCTCCAGCACTAGTAGCAAAGTTCAACAAGACACCAACTAACAAATGCTGGTGAGGATCTGGAGAGATTGGGATTCTCATACACTGCTGGTGGGACTGTCAAATGGTACAACTACTGTGGAAAGCAGTATGGTGATTCCTTAAAAATTTGGAATTAGAAATATCGTTTGACCCAGCCATTCCATTACTAGATATACATCCTATAGAAGCGAGAGCCGTGACAAGAATAGACATATGCACACTCATGTTCATCACAGCATTATTTATAGTAGCCAAAAGATGGAAACAACCTAGGTGTCCATCAACTGAGGAGTGGATATCCAAACAATGGTACATACACACAGTGGAATACTATGTAACCTTAAAGAATAACCTAGAATCAGCAAAACACCCCATAACATGGATGAACTTGGAGGACATTATGCTGAATGAAATAAGTCAATCACAGAAGGTCAAATATTGCATTAGTCTTTTATTGTAAAAGTCAAGGAAAGGTTTATCTATGGAAGGGAATTTTCTTTGTTGGTTACCACGGGTGGGAGAGAGGGGAGGGAACACTGTTAGATAGGTACAGATAAGTATTGATTTGGGTGAAGAGAAGGACAATGTACCAAATGTGAGTGATCAACATAGTGGCATTGAGGAAGAGGAAGGTATAGAGAGGTACAGACAACAAAGATGAACCCTTTGCACATACAGGACTTAGTTGTCAGTAAAGGCAAACATGGGTATATGGGTGGGTAGACGGGTGGACAGGCTGAACTAGTAGGTATGTCTATGAAGTGGGGAGTGTACCCAAGACCATGTATAGGGTTGGCAGACAATGGTCCTATAAGTGTATTTGTATGCTTGTAAGAATTCCCAGGTGTATAGTAGAGCTGACAAGGGACAATGTTGTAGTCACTTCTTGGTCACAGCCAGTACCCAGAATGACCTAGTAGTTGAACCTGTGGGCTCAGGACCATAGTTTCAGGGGACATCAAGCTCAATTGGCATAACATACTACACAAAACATTGTTCTACCTCCTACTTTGGTGAGTAGCAAATGGGATCTTAAAAGCTTCCAAGCAGCCATCTAGATGCAATGATGGGTCTCTCCTTGTCCTGAGCAAAGAAGAGGGAAGAAAACCAAAGATTCATGGAAACAATTAGTTCTCATGACTGGTACACCATGCGATTCTCAGTCTATATAACTATGAGACCAGAAGAACTGGATGGAGCCTGGCTACCACTGTCAATCACTTGGAGGGGGATCTGTATAGGAGATCCTGGATAGAGAGGGAGAACAATGTGGATCAAAACTCAAAATCATTTGGAAGAAAAAAAAAGGAGGGCGGGCCCAGGTTTACTGGTCTGATAGAGCCTGGTGGAACTACTGAAACTATGGCCTCTAGCTGCCCTTCTGGTCTGGAATTGAACACACACCTGTGGCTTCCAGCCAAACAAAAGACAAGCATATGAGTTGAACATTTACCTGAGGCAGATACACTTTTTGGAGAGAAAGATCACAAGAGAAAAAAGGGCTGCTTATCTACAGGGAGAGAGCTCAGGAGGCAGGAGTGCATGGAGGGATGGATATAGGGAAGAGGCAACTGTCGAGAGGAAGTGGGAGGGGACCTGTTATGTTGAATTAAACTGCAGTCAAAGTCATGAGACAAAGTGTATGTGAACTGCTGTATGGAATGTGAATTTGCTCTGTAAATTTTCACCCAAATCACAATTAAAAAAAAAAAAAAGTAAAATAAATTTGAAAACAAGGTACCAGAGATGTCCATCTGTAAATTATGACAACTTCAAAACAAAAAGGGGAAATAGATGGCTTATTTAAAGAACTTCCATATGGAGCAGAAGTGAAGGCAATATCAAAATATAACAGATTGTTTTAAACTCAGGAAGACAAAAGTAAATTTCAGAGTAACCACAAAGAAAATTAATAAATTTACTCACCAAAATAAAGACAAAAATAAAAAATAATCACTAAATACAAAATCAACAATAATGAAGAATGCAAAAAGAAAATATGTAAATAAAACTCATGCAAAAAGCACAGGGCAGTAGCATATTCTGATCTCTCTAACTTCGTAACAGGAAGACAGAATCACCATCAGCAGGCCAAGGCTTATTCCTATGAGACCAGACATGCCGCCACTCTCCAGCCTTTTACCAATTCTGACACCAAATACTCCTCCAATAGCACGCACTATTTCTCTACTGGGTTCGATGATTTGTTGCAATGGTCACACAGAACTCACAGATAATACTCACAATTATGGGGTTTATTAGGGAAGTAACAGGCTACATTTCATGTTCAGGAACATGCTCAGGAAACAATTCTTCAATCAGGACAGTCTTCCATCTGTTGTGCCTTCAGACATACCTCTCTGGCCCTTAGTCTCTCCATCTGGTCTCTGCCCAGTTTGGGCATGTGTTACAATGCTCTTTTAGTTCTTCAGATAGGTACACCTAGGTGCACCCCAGGTAAGCCCACCTCTCTGTCACATACCTCTTGGTTCCACTGCCACCATCTCTCTGCTGGGGCATCTCTCTGCTGGGGCTTCTCTCTGCTGGGGTGTCTCTGCCAAGGAAGTCCAGTGCAGGGATCTTAGGCCCAAGCATGCATTCTACTTCACCTCTAGCTCTTCTTCCTTGATAGCAGTGAGACCTCCTCTCTGCCTCTAAGAGGGCTCATTTTAAGCCTGACAGAATGACAAAACTAACTAATCCCAACATCAGAGTTCTACACACCTTATTTGCATGGTTTCACCTAGTAATCAGGTGGGAGTTACAAAGACTATGTCTAGAAAAACCATACCAAGTAATTCACTGCAGTACAACTCACAAAGAAAAATAAGCAGAACAAACTGTTAAGACCACGAGAAAGTATAATACACTGGAAACAATAAATTTATGCTATTGATAATCACACAGAATGTAAATGGTTTGAATGTACAGTCAAGAGACAGAGAATAGCACATGGTCTAAAAAACAAAAAACAAACAACTATGACCCATCAAAATGATGCCTATGAAAGACACACTAGATACAAAACATAAAAAGATTAAAAATCAAAGGGTGGAAAAAACACATACCTAAAAAACAATAGCCCAAAAGAGTAGGAGTGGCAGTAATCATCTCTGATAAAATAGACTTTAAATCCAAATTCATTATAAGAAACAAAGAAGGGTATTATATAATGATTAATGAGTGACTCCAACAAGAGGACATAACTTTATACATATTTATGCATCCAATGATAGGGCTCTAAAATACACAAAATAAAATAGCATAATTGAAAATAGAAATATATAGTTCTACAATAATAGTAGGAGTCTTTAACACAGTACTTTCAATGATGGACAGAACAACTAGAAAGAAACTCAACAAATATATCAAACCCAAAACTGAACTCCCTCCTATTGAGTTTATTCTAACTCATAGCAACCCTCACTGGGTTTCCAAGGCTATAAATCTGTAGAGAAGCAGGCTGTCTCATATTTCTTCCATGGAGCTGCTGTTGGGTGTGAACCAATGACTTTTCATTACTAGCTGCAGTATATTAAATTACCTTGGTACGGCTTTTCTACCCATAAGTCTTTGTATACTCTGTGGTGGAATTTGCCCTGAGTGACTGAGTAGCTCCTAATCATTAAAGTTATCCACTTGGGGTATTTCTGTTGAGAGTGGGGCAAAGCAATGTTCTGGGAAGTTTGCTCTCTCTCAGGTGTTTAGAATTCTGATGTTATGATTGGTTAGTTTGGCCACTCTGTCAGGCTGAAAAGGAGCCCTCCTACAGGCAGAGGGAGTCTCTCTGACTGCTGGCTAAGAAAGATGTGTTGCTGAGAGAAACATGCTCCTGAGAGACACGCATTGCTGAGAGAGAGACACAAAGAGACACACACTGCTGGAACAGAGACTGAAAGAGACTGTTGGCTGAGAGATGGCAGGCTGAGAGAGACTGAGTGTTGTCCCTGAACTTGAATTGTAGCCTGGTGCTTCCTTAATAAATCCCATAATCTGTGAGTTTTGCATAGCCACTGCAGCAACTTATCAAACCCAGCAGAAAGGTGGTGGGTGCTGAGGGAGGAACAGTTGGTGTCACGGTTGATGAAAGAGCTGGAGGGAGGCAGCATGTCTGGCCTCACAGGAATAGGCCTTGGGCTATTGATGGTGATTCTGTCTTCCTCTTGTGGGGTTAGAGGAGGTAAGAAGATGAGGCCTCCCTACCCCTTTGGCACTAGTCAAATGTCTCAATCACTATACCCTGGAACCCCTTAAACAAACATACCGAAGATCAGAATAACACAATTAAGCAACATAACCTCGTAGACATATACAGAACACACCACCAACAGCAGCACATTTTCCAGTACACATGGATCATTCTCCAGAGGGGAAAAATAAAAAAAGTTTAGAAAACAAAGAAAGCTTTCAATAAAATGAAAAATATAGAAATAATCCAAAGCATCTTCTCTCTTATTATAGCACTATAAAAGTAGAAATAAATAACAGAAAGAACAAAGAAAAAATACATGGAAGCCGAATAATATCTTACAGAAAAATTAATGAGTAATAGAAGAAATATAGAAATTCTTAGACTCAAATGAGAATAAAAACACAACACATTGAAACCTTTATTGTTGTTGTTTGGTGTCATTGAGTCAATTCTAACTCATGGTGACCCCATGTACAACAGAACACAATACTGCCCAGTCCTGCGTCATCCTCATAATCCTTGCTCTGCTTGAGCCCATCATTGCAGCCACTGTCTCAACCCACGTCTTTGAAGGTCTTCCCCCTTTTTCTCTGACTTTCCATTTCACCAAGCATGATATCCTTCTCCAGGGACTGTTTGCTTCCAACTACTTGACCAAAGTAGGTGAGAAAAATTCTGGCCATTCTTGCTTCTACAGAGCATTCCAGCTGCACTTCTTCTAGGATAAACATTTTCATTCTTCTTTGGGTCACAGCAAAAGCAATGCTCAGAGGAGAATTTATACCAATAAATGCACACATTAAAAAAAAAGAAGATAAGGGCCAAAATCAATAGTTTAGCACTAAAACTTGAACAAATAGAAAAAGAGCACCAAAAGAAGTTCATGTTCAACAGAAAAAAAGGAAATAATAAAGATCAGAGTAGAAATAAATGAAACCAAAAATAGATAAATAATAGAAAGAATCTTCCTAGAAGTTGGTTCTCTTAGAGACTAAATAAAACCCAGAAACTACTGGCCAAATTGACAAAGGGGGAAAATATGAGAAGGTGCAAATAACCAAATTAAGAAATAAAATGGGTGACACTACAATAGAACCAATAAAATAAAAAGGATCATAACAGATTATGAAAATTAGTCCTCCAAAAAACTAGAAAAGTTAGAAGAAATGGACACATTTCTAGAAACACACTACCTACCTACACTAACACAAATGGAATTAGAACATTTGAACAGACTCAACAAAATAAGAAATCGAAAATTCCATTAATCAAAAACAAATAAAAAACTACCAACAAAAAATAAATACTGGCACAGAGGGCTTCATTGGAGAATTCTACCAAACATACAGAGAAGAGTTAACACGAATTCTACTCCCCAAATTCTAGAATACAGAAAAGGAAGAATTGCTCCCAATTTCATTCTAAGAAACCAGAATAATCTTGATAACAAAGCCAAGCTAAGATACAACTAGAAAGAAAATTGCAGACCAATCATCCTCATGAATATGTTGTTATTGTTTTTAGGTGCTGATGAATCAGTTTCATCTCATAGTGACCCTATGTACAATAGAAAGAAACACTGCCTGGTCCTGTGCCATTCTCAAAATCATTGCTAGGCTTGAGCCTATCATTGCAGCCACTGTCAAACCATCCCATTGAAGTTCTTCCCCTTTTTTGCTGACCCTATATTTTACCTATCATGCTGGGTAAAGTAGAAGGTCAGCATAAAAAGAGAAAATCATCAACAGAGTGGTTATGATGATGGGCTCAAGTATAGTAAGGATTATGGTTATGGCACAGGACCAGAAAGTGTTTCATTCTGTTATACATAGAATTGCTATGTATAACAGAATGGCATCTAACAGAAGCAGCAACTATTTTTCCTAACATGATATGCTTCTCCAGGTACTGGTCCCTTTTGACAATATGACCAAAGTATGAGAGATGAAGTCTGGCCATTCCCACTTCTAAGAAACATCTGTCTGTAATTCTTCCAAGAAAAATTTGTTCATTCTTCTAGCTTTCCGTGATGAATTCAACAATCTTTGCCAACATCACAATTCAAATGAAACAATTTTTCTTTGGTCTTATTTATTCTTTGTCCAGCTCTCACTATCCATATGAAAACTCACTGCCATCAAGTCGATTTTGACTCACAGCGACCCCTCCTTGGGTTTTCAAGGCAGTATCTCTACAGTAGATTGCCCAGTCTTCCTTTTGAAGAGGGGCTGGAGGAGTTGAACCACCAGCCTTCTGGTTAGCAGTCAAAAATACCATGCTTTTGGTCAGATGCACCTTAGTCTTCAAAATGATATCTTTCTTCTAAAAAACTTTAAATAATTCTTTTGCAGTAGATTTGCCCAGTGAAATAGGTTCTTTGATTTCTTGACTGCTGCTTCCATGGGCGTTGATTGTGGATCCAAGTAAGATGAATCCTTGACAACTTCAATCTTTTCTCCATTTATCATCATGTTGCTAGTTGTGAGGATGTTTTTCTTTACATTGTAGAGGAGCTCTGGTGGTGTAGTGCCTAAGGCATTTGACTGCTAACCAGAAGGCTGGTTGTTCAAACCCATCAGCCACTCTTTGGAAGGACGGTTGAACAACCTACTGTAGTGATACCACCTCGGAAACCCAAGGAGGGGTCGCAATGAGTGGAATCCGACTCGATGGCAGTGTGTTTGGTTTGGTTTTTGGTTTATGTTGTAGTGTAATCCATACTGCAGACTGTAGCCTTTAATCTTTATCAGCCAGTGCTTCAAATTTTCACTTTCAGCAAGCAAGGTGGTTAATGAGTCTTTTAAAAGGCTGTTAATGAGGCTCTTCCAAACCTGATGCCACATCCTTCTTCATATAGTCCAGTTTCTTGGATTATCTTCTTAGCATACAAATTGAACTGTTGGTGAAAGGATAAAACCCAGATGTACACCTTTCCAGATGGACTTTAAACCATGCAGTATATATCCCCTTTTTCTGTTCTAATGACTGCCTGTTGGTATGTACACAGGTCCATCATAACCACAATTAAGTGTTCTGGAATTCCCATTCTTTTCAATGTTATCTACAATTTATTATGATCTGGTTGTTGAAACATTTCAATGGGTATTCCCTCAGTTCCTGGAGCCTTTTTTTTTTTTGCCAATTCTTTCAGGGTAGCTTACACTTCTTCCTTCACTTCTTTCCTGACTTTGTCACCTGTTAGCTCTATTACATATATTGACATTTTTATAACACATAGGAATACTTTATAGGACTATAGCCTGCCAAATCTATATGGATACATTCCCATTTGCCTACACATACCTGATCTTCTTGCCTGTCTACCTATGCATCTACCTATAGATTTGTGTCCATTATTACTGATATGCAATATTATGTATGTAATAGAATTTACTTTTGTTGTCTGTATCTCTTGTGCACTTCTCTGTGTCTTCCTTTTCCTTAGCGATATTGTGCTGCTCACATGCTTGTGTGCATGTATCTATTTATGTCCCAGATCTCTTTAGGATATCCTCTTTAGGATATATTCCTAGTAGTGGGATTGCTGGACCAAACGTTATTTCTATTTCCAACTTTTTAAGGGATACCATTTTCCATAGTGATTGTACTATTTTACAGTACCACCAGCAGTGTATGTGAGTTCAAATCACTCCACATCCTCATCAGCATTTGTTGTTCCTATTGTGTTGAACTTTGCTATTGTTGCTGGTGTGAGATGATATCTCATTGTTGTTTTTATTTGCATCTCTCTAATGGCTAATGAAGGAGAGCATTTCATCATGTATTTGTTGGCTAGCTGAAAATCTTTGGTGAAGTGTCTGCTCGTAAACTTTGTCCGAGTTTGTATTGCATTATTTGTCTTTTTGGTGTTGAGATGTTCAAGTTTTCTATAAATTTTAGATAAATCTCTAGTAGGATATGTTGTTGACAATATTTTATTCCCCCAATCTGTATGTCCTCTCCTTACACTTTTGGAAAATCTTCTGATACACATAAAAATTTAATTTTTGGAATGTCCCAGTCATCTAGTGTATCTTCTTCTGCTTGCACATTTTGGGTTATGCTTGATGGTCTATTTATGCTATAAATTATGGCTCCTAACTTTGCCCCTATTTTATCTTTGATGAACATTACAGTTTTGGGTTTTACATTTAGGTCTTTGATGCATCTTGAGTTCATTTCTGTATGTGGTATGAGGTATGGATCTTGTTTCATTTTTCTGCAAATATATCCAGTTTTGCCAGAACCATTTGTAAAAAGGCTATCTCTTCCCTATTAAATGGATCTGTCCTTTATGGATCTATTTCTGAATCCTCTATTCTGTTCCACTGGTCTATGTGTCTGTTGTAGTACCAGTACCAGACTATTTTGACTACTGTGGTGGTATAGGAGGTTTTTAAAATTGGGGAGTGTGAGATCTCCTACTATGCTTTCCTTCTTCACTAGTGCTTTACTTTTGAGTTCTCTTTCCTTTCCATATAAAATTAGTGATTGGTTTTTCCATGTCCTTAAAGAATGTTGATGGAATTTGGATTGTGATTGTATTGAATATATATATTGGGTAGTACTGACATTTTCACAGTGTTCAGTCTTCCTATTCATGAGAATGGCATGTTCATTCTTCCATTTATGTAGGACTCTTACAATTTCCTCGGAAGGAAGATGGGGCGATCTACTTCCATAGTGATACTTCCTTGGAAACCCAAGGAGGGGTCGCTATGAGTTGTGTCTGACTCAATGGCACATAACAACAACAACAATTTACAATTTCTTGTAGTAGTGTTTTGTATTCTCCTTTGTATAGGTGTTTTATGACCCTGGTAAGATTTATTGCTAAGTAAGTTATCTTTTGGTAGCTATTATAAATGGTATTGTTTTCCTTATTTGCCTTTTCAGAGATCTCTTTATTGTTGTAGAGAAATCCAACTGATTTTTGTACATTGATCATGTATCCTGCCACTTGCTGAATTTTTCTATTAGTTCCAGTAATTTTCTTGCTGATTCTCTTGGGTTTTCTCAGTATAGGACCATGTCATCTGCAAATAGAGATAGTTCTACTTCTTCTTAGCCAGTTTGGAAGCCTTTTATTTCTTTTTCTTGTCTTGCCTTGGCTAGGACTTCCAATTGAATGTTAAATAGAAGTAGTGGCAAAGGGCATCTGAGTCTGGTTACCATTCATAGGGGGAATACTTTGAGTCTCTCTCCATTGATAATAATTTTGGCTGTTGCTTTTGTGTATATACCTTTTATACCTTTTATTAGGAGCTCTGGTAGCATAGTGCCTAAGGCACTTGACTGCTAACCAGAAGGCTGGCGGTTCAAAATCACCACCCGCTCCTCAGAAAGAAGGTTGGGCAATCTACTTCCATAGTGATACTGCCTCGGAAACCCAAGGAGGAGTTGCTATGAGTCAGGTCTGACTCAATGGCACATAACAACAACAACAATAACAACAACAGCAACAACCTTTTATTATGTTGAAAAATTTCCCTTCTATTTCTATTTTACTGAGAATTTTTATCAACAATGGGTGCTGAATTTTATTCAGTGGTTTTTCTATGTTGACTTGTATGATCACATAGTTCTTTCCTTTGTTTTATTTATGTGGTGGATTACATTGATTGTTTTCCTAATGTTGAACCATCCTTGTACACCTAGTATGAATCCCACTTGGACATGGTGTATTAACTTTTTGATATAGTGTTGGAACCCATCAGCTAGGATTTTGTTGAAGATTTTTGTGTCTATATTCATGAGAGATATTGGTTTGCAGTTTTCCTTTTTAGTGATGTCTTTGTCTGGTTTTGTTACCAGGGTTATGTTTGCTTCTTAGTGTGATTTTGGAGTATTTCCTCATTTTCTATATTCTGGAATAGTTTGAGTAGGATAAGAGCTTTCTGAATGTTTGATAGAATTCTCTGGTGAAGCTGCCTGGTCCAGGACTTTATTATTATTATTATTATTTATGACCTACTCAATTTCTTCTTTTGTTGGGGGTCTGTTCAAATTTTCTACCTGAGTTTATGCTAGTTTAGGTAGGTCATTTGAAATATTACAAAGAATCTTCTCAGATCACAATACTGTATAATTAGAAATCAATAATAAGAAGACTAAGGAAAAAATCTAATGGGTGGAAATGGAGTGAAACACTGATTGATGTGTAATAAGACATATAAAGTGTGAAATTAAAAAAAATTCTGGAAACAAATGAGAATGAAAGGACTGAAATGAAATAAAAGAAATTTCTAGAAATTTGTCCATTTCTTCTAGGTTTTTTTTGTTGGAGTACAGGTCTTCATGTTGTTGTTGTTGTTTGCCGTCGAGTCGGCCCCGACTCATAGCGACCCCTCCTTGGGTTTCCGAGGCAGTATCATTACGGAAGTAGGATTGCCCAACCTTCCTTCTGAGGAGTGACTGGTGGGTTTGAACTGCCTGCCTTCTGGTTAGCAGTCAAGTGCCTTAGCCACTATGCTACCAGAGCTCCCTCAGGTCTTCATAGTACTCTGTTATTATTCTTTTTATTTCAGTTAGTTCTGTTGTGATGTCACCCATTTCATTTGATATTCATGTTATTTGCATCTTCTCTTCTTTTTCCTTTGTTATATTTTCCAGTGGTTTATTAATTTTGCTAATTTTTTTGAAGAACCAGCTTCTAGTCTTGTTGATTTTTTTCTATTGTTTTTCTGTTTTCTGCTTCATTTATTTCTGCTCTGATCTTTATTATCATCTTTCTTCTGGTCCTCTTTATTCATTGTCCAACTCTCATATCCATATGAAATCTCACTGCCATCAAGTTGATTGTGACTCACAGAGAACCCTCCTTGGGTTTCTCTTGGGTTGCTCTTTTACTAATCGTAGGAGTTATTAAGTTATTAAGTTAAAGTGTTGATTTTGGTTCTTTCTTCTTTTCTGTTTTGTACATTGATTGCTATAAATTGACTTCTGAGTACTGCTTTCCTGTGTCCCAAAAGTTCTGATATGTTGTCCTTTCATTCTCATTTGTTTATAGGAATTTTTAAAATTTCACACTTTATATCTCTTGTCACACAATAAATCAGTGTTTCACTCCATTTCCACCCATTAGATTTTTTCCTTAGACTTCTTATTATTGATTTCTTATTATACAGTATTGTGATCTGAGAAGATGCTTTGTAGTATTTCAGTGTTTTAAAATGTATTGATACTTGTTTTGTGACCTTACATATGGTTTATTCTGGAGAGTGATCCATGTGCAGTGGAAAAGAATGTGTATTGTGTTTTTGTTGGGTGGAGTGTTCTGTATGTATCTGTGAGGCCAAGTTGGTTGGTTGTGTTGTTGAGATCCTGTGTATCTTCACTGAGTTTTTTTCTAGTTATTCTGTCCTTTATCGAAAGCAGGAGTTCTGGTGGCACAGTGCCTAAGGCATTTGACTGCTAACCAGAAGGCTGGTTTTTCCAATCCACCAGCCACTCCTCAGAAGGAAGTTTGGGAAATCTGTTTCTGTAGTGATACCACCTCAGAAACCCAAGGAGGGGTCACCATGAGTTGGATCTGAGTCAACACCAGTGAGTATTTTTGGAAGTGAATCCATCCGTATACGGGCAGATGATCCTCAAAAAATGTTCTAACTCCATTCACTGGGGAAAGAAGCAGTCTCTAACAAATTGTGCTGGCAAAACTAGATATCCACATGCAGAAAAATGAGTCAAAATTCATATGTTACACAATGCACAAAAACTAAATCAAAATAGATCAAAGACCTAAATGTAAATACAAAAATAGAGTTCCTGGCAGATAGCCAAGGGCAAAAACCTCACTGCCATAGAGTCAATTCAGACTCATGGTGACCTTATAGGACAGAGTAGAACAGGGTTTCCAAGGCTGTACATTTTTATGGAGGCAGATTGCACTAGAGGCACTCACTTGACTATACCAAGGGATATCAAAGACAGCTGCCTGGCCAACTGACTGGAAAAGAGCCATATTTGTACCTATTCCAAAGAAAGGTGATCCCACAACATGTGAAAATTATCAATTTTACTTGCATGTAGTATTAATATTATTAATATTATTAATACTACATGCAAGTAAAATCTGGCTGGAGATAATTAAAAAATGGTTGCAGCAGTATATTGACAGAGAACTTCCAGAAATGCAAGCTGGATTCAGAAGAGGATGTGAAATGAAGGATATCATTGCTGATGTCAGATAGATCTTGACTGAAAGCAAAGAATGCCAGAAATATGCTTACTTGTGTTTTATTGACTATGCAAAAGCATTTGATTATGTGGATCATAACAAATTGTGGATAATTTTAAGAAGAATTGGAATTCCAGAACACTTGATTGTACTCATGAGGAACCTGTACATAGACCAGGAGGCTGTTGTTCAAATAGAACAAGGGGACACTCTATGGTTAAAATCAGGAAGGGAGTGCATCAGGGTTGTATCTTTTCACCATACTTATTCCATATGTATGCTGAGCAAATAATCCAAGAAGCTGAACTATATGAAGAAGAACATGGCATCAAAATTGGAGGAAGAATCATTAACAACCTGTGATACGCTGATGACACAACTTTGCTTGCTGAAAGTGAAGATGACTTGAGGTACTTACTGATGATGATTGAAGAATACTGTCTGCAGTATGGATTACATCTCAATATAAAGAAAACAAAAATCCTCACAGTTGGACCTATAAGCAGCATCATGATAAATGGAGAAAAGATTGAAGTTTTCAAAGACTTCATATTACTTGGTCCTACAATCAACACCAATGGAAGCAGCCAAGACATCAGACGATGTATTGCATTGGGCAAATCCGCTGCAAAAGACCTCTTTCAATTGCTGAAGAGCAAAGATATCTCCTTGAAGACTAAGGTGCACCTAACCTAAGCCATGGTATTTTCAGTCACCTCATATGTGTGTGAGAGCTGGACAATGAATAAGGAAGACCAAAGAAAAGTCAATGCTTTTGAGTTGCAGTGTTGGTGAAGAATGCGGAAAGTACCATAGACTGCTAAAAGAACTAACAAATCTGTCCTGAAAGAACTATAGTCAGAATGATACTTGGGAGTGAAAATGGCCAGACTTCATCTCACCTACTTTGGTCATTTTGTAAGACAGGACTATTCCTTGGAGAAGGCTATCATGCTTGGAAAAATGGAGGGTCAATGAGAAAAGGGAAGGCCCTCAACAAGATTGTTTGACACAGAAGCTGCAATGATGGGCTCAGGTATAGCAAGGACCATGGGGCTGGCACAGGGCCAGGCAGTGTTTCATTCTGTTGTACATAGGGTTGCTTTGATTTGGAGAGGACTCCACGGCACCTGACAACAGTAACATTCATGTTACTCATATGGAATAAAAGAGAATGAAGGAAATGAAAGGCTTAAAGAAGAAAGTAGACCATGGGATTAATAGCACACATGAACCACAGCTTCTTCTAACTTGAGATCTGAAGAAGTAGATGGTGCCCAGCTACCACTACTGACCATTCTTACCAGGGACACAATAGAAGGTGCCAGACAAAATGGGAGAAAGATGTAGAACAAACTCAAAAAAGACCAGACCTGCTGGACCAATAGAGACAAGAGTAACTCCAGAGACTTTCACCCTAACATAACCTTTAAACTTGGAATTTAAGTTATTTCTGGAGGTCATCTTTCAGCCAAATAATAGATTAGCTTATAAAATAAACAATATCACCCATAAGTAATGTGCTCCCTTCAATAATTAACTGTTTGATACCAGTCAACATTTACTCAAAAACACAGGTGAGAAGGCAAGCAGAGGAAGGGAAACTATATAAATGAGAAAAGAACAAACAAAATGGAAATAATGAGAATTTGACAAAGAACTTATTGTAAAGATTGTAACCAATGTCATGGAAAAATTTATATAAAATTATTAAAAGGTAACCTAATTTGCTGTGTAAACTTTCATCTAACAGGCAATAGAATATTATTTTTTTTATAAGGAGGAGGTGGTGGAAATACAAATAGACAAAATTAAAAATGACAAGAAAAAATCATAAAAGAGTAAATAAATAAATAAAATAATCTTAATACATAATTTAGGAGCTCTGGTAGCATTGTGCCTAAGGTACTTGACTGCTAACCAGAAGGCTGATGGTTCAAACCCACCAGCCACTCCTCCGAAGGAAGATGGGGCAATCTACTTCCATAGTGATACTACCTCGGAAGCCGAAGGAGGGGTCGCTATGAGTCGGGTCTGACTCGAAGGCATATAACAACAACAACAATACATAACTGTGGCATCGGATGAAATTAATTTGAAACTTGGATAAACGAATAACTTTGTAAAAATTTAGTTACCAAGTTGACTCGAGTAGAGATAGAAAGTCTAAACAGACCAGTTTTAATATTGGCAGTCCCCAGGATATGAATGAGATCTGTTCATACGTGTGTCTTTAAGAATTTGTAGGTAAACAGGTCCATGTAGTTCTTATTTAGCCTTAATTTAGGCGCAAGAAAAGTGTAAAAATTTTTTCAATGATTTAAAAGCTGCACATCCAGGAAATGAAGGTAATAGTGATGAATGATTTGTTCCAACTAAGCGTTGCTTCAATTGTTTCAAAGTGAAGGCACATTTACAAAACCTTAAAGGTCAAGCAGGAGTTGCCTGTAAATCTGACATCTGTAACCTAGAGACTGCCTGTAAAAGAAATAGAAAGTTTGGTCAAATAACAGCCTGATATAAAATTATCATACTTACTTCCTCAGGAACGCTCCATCAAAGCCTTCAAAATCAATCAATCTCAAACCTACTTAAGCAATACTAGAAAATAGAGAAAAAAGGAGAACCTCCAAGTTTGTTTAATGTAAAATATTAATATTGATGCCATATTTTGATAAAGATGGCACATACACAAACATACACACAAGAAAAATAGCAAAGCAGTCTGCTAATTGAATAATAATTATTGTGTTGCTGTAGTTGTTATGTGCCGTTGAGTCGGACCCAACACATAGCAACCCCTCCTTGGGTTTCCGAGGCAGTATCACTATGGAAGTAGATTGCCCCATCTTCCTTTCGAGGAGTGGCTGGTGGGTTTGAACCTCCAGCCTTCTGGTTAGCAGGCAAGTGCCTTAGGCACTATGCTACCAGAGCTCCTAATAATTATTAGTGATTAATTTATTTAAAATAATAATTATTTATTTTCAAATAAAATAATGTTGTTAGGTGCCATCGAATCAGCTCCTATTTATAGCAACCCTATGTAAAACAGAACAAAACACTGCCTGGTCCTGTGTCAGCATCACAATTCTTATTATATCTGAAACCATCATTGCAGCCACTGTGTCAATCCGTCTTGTTGAGGGCCTTCCCCTTTCTCGTTGACCTTCCATTTTACCAAGTATGATATCCTTCTCCAGGGAAAGATCTCTTCTGACAACATGACTAAAATAAGTGAGACGAAATCTGGCCATTCTCACTTCCAGGAGCATTCTAGCTGCACTTCTTCCAGGACAAATTCTTCCAGAGTTGTTAGTTATTTTGGCAGTCTACAGCACTTTCAGTATTCTTTGCCAACACCACAACTCAAAGGCATCAACACTTCTTCAGTCTTCCTTGTTCATCATCCAGCTCTCACATGCATATGAGGTGATTGAAAATACTATGGCTTGGGTTAAGCACATCTTAGTCTTCAAAGAGACATCCTTGCTCTTCAGCACTTGAAAGAGGTCCTTTGCAGAGGATTTGCCCAGTGCAATACGTTATCTAATGTCTTGACTGTTGTTTCTATTGGTGTTGATTGTGGAATCGAATCATATGAAATCTTTGAGAACTTCAATTTTTTCTGCATTTATTGTGATGCTGCCCATTGGTCCATTTGTGAGGGTTTTAATTTCTTTACGTTGAGATATAATCCATACTCCAGACTGTTGTCTTTAATCTTTATCTGTAAGTGTTTCAAGTCATCCTCACTTTCATCAAGCAAAGATGTGTCTTCTGCATATCTCCGGTTGTTATCAAGTCTTCCTCCAATCTGCATTCTTCTTCATGTAGTCCAGCTTCTCAGATTATTTACTCAGCAAACAGAATGAATAAATATGGTGAGAGGACGCAACCCTGATGTACTCCCTTCCTGATTTTAGCCTTGCAGTTTCCCCTTGTTCTGTTTGAACAACAGCCTCCTGGTCTATGTACAGGTTCCTCATGAGGACAATCAAGTGTTCTGGAATGCCAATTCTTCTCAATATTATCTATAATTTGTTATTATCCACACAATCGAATGCCTTTGCATAGTCAATAAAACACAAGTAAATATCTTTCTGGTATTCTTTGCTTTAAGCCACAATCCTACTGACATCAGCAATGATATCCCTCATTCCATGTCCTCTTCTGAACCCAGCTTGCATTTCTGAAAGTTCTCTGTCAATATACTGCTGCAACCATTTTTGAATTATCTCCAGTAAGATTTTTCTTACAGGTGATATTAATGATATTGTTCAACTATTTTCATATCCTGTGGGATCACCTTTCTTTGGAATAGGTACAAATATGGATTCCTTCCAGTCAGTTGGCCAGGTAACCATCTTCCAAATATCTTGGCATAGATGAGTGACTGCCTCCAGTGCAGCATCTGTTTGTTGAAACATCTCAATGGATATCCCATCAGTTCCTGGAGCCTTGTTTTCCACAATTCCTTCAGTCCAGCTTTGACTTCTTCCTTCAGTACCCATGGTTCTTGATCATATGCCACCTCCTGAAATGGATGAACAATGACCAATTCCTTTTGGTACAGTGATTCTATGTATTCTTTCTGTCTTTTTTGATGTTTGTTGCATCAATAAATATATTGCCTATAGAATCTTTCAATATTTCAATTAGAGACTTGAATTTTGTCTTCAGTTCTTTTAGCTTGAGAAATGCCAAGCATGTCCGTCCCTTCTGGTTTTCCAACTCCAGGTCTTTGCACATTTCATAATAATAATTGATTTTGTCTTCTCAAGCTGTTCTTGGAAATCTGCTCAGCTCTTTTATCTTGTCATTTCTTCCATTTGCTTTAGCTACTCTCCTCTCAAGGGCCAGTTTCAGAGTCTCTTCTATTTTGGTCTTTTCTTACTTTCTCCTCTTTTTAATGACCTCTTACTTTCTTCATGGATGATATTCTTGATGTCATCCCACAATTCCCCTGGTTTTCAGTCTTTGGTGTTCAATGTATTAAATCTATTCTGTAGATGGTTTCTAAATTCAGGAAGGGTGTAATCAAGGTCATATTTTGGCTTTCATGGACTTCTTTTAATTGTCTTCATCTTCAACTTGAACTTGCCTGTGCGTAGTTGATGGTCTGTTCCACAATCAGCTCCTGGCCTTGTTTTGGCTGAAGATATTGAGCTTCTCCATTACTTCTTTCCACAGATGTAGTCAATCTGATTTCTGTGTACTGCATATGATGAAGTCCACATGTATAGCAGCTGTGATAGTTGGAGCTGTGTGTCAACTTGGCTGGACCACAATTCTGTGTGGTTTAAGCAATTGTGATGTGGGTTGTTCTAATGATAGGATCAGATGTATATGTTTTGAGCAGCCAATCCATTGAAAAGGAGTTTCCCTAGGGATGTGGCCTGCTTCCAGTATATTTATGGACATCCTGGGAAAAGAGACACTCTTCTGTGGATTGGGATTCAGTTGTGTTGCCTACAACTGTCCATGAGTGAACAATCTACCATTTGGCCTCAAGATCTTGAATTCGTCATTCATTGGAGTTAACAGCCAGTATACTACCTGCCAACCTTGAGCTCCTTAGCCCCTTCAACTGTGTAAGTCGGGAGAAGCCTGCAGCTTGACGTTTGATCCAAGAACTTTGGATTTACCAGCTTCTATGAGTCGGGTCTGACTCGACGGCATATAACAACAACAACAACAACAACATGTGTGTGAGCCATTTTCCAAAGATAAATTTCCCTTTCTCTCTCTATATAAGCTTTACTGGTTTTGTTTCTCTAGAGAACCCAGTCTAACACAGCAACCATTTTTGTTGTTGAAAAAACGTATTTGCAAAGAATAAGTCATTGGTCTTGCAAAATTCTATCATGCTCTCTCCACTGTCATTTCTATCACCAAAGCCATGTTTTCCAACTACTGGTGATCTTCTTTGTTTCCAACTTTTGCATTCCAGTCACCAGTAATAATCAACACATCTTGATTGCATATTTGGTCAATTTCAGACTGCAGAATTTGATAAAAATCTTCAATTTCCTCATCTTTGGCTTTGGTGGTTGGTACATACATTTGAGGGAGTTCTGGTAGCATAGTGCCTAAGGCACTTGACTGCTAATCAAAAGGCTGGCAGTTCAAACCCACCAGCCACTCCTCGAAATGAAGATGGGGCAATCTACTTATGTAATGATACTGCCTCGGCAACCCAAGGAGGGGTCACTATGAGTCGGGTGTGACTTGACAGCACATAACAACAACATACATTTTAATAACAGTATTATTAATTGGTCTTCCTTGTAAGCATATCGATATTATCCTATCACTGACAGCATCGTACTTCAGGATAGGTCTTGAAACATTCTTTGTGACAATAAATGCCACACCATTCCTCTTCACTTTGTCATTCCTGGCATAGTAGATCACATGGTAGTCTGATTCAATATGGCCAATATCAGTCCATTTCAACTCACTAAAGCCTAGGATATTGATCTGTATGAGTTCCAGTTAATTTTTGACAGCTTCTAATTTTCTTAGATTCATACTTTGTACATTCCATGTTCCAATTATTAATGCATGTTTGCAGCTGTTTCTTCCCATTTTGAGCTGTGCCACATCAGCAAGTGGAGGTCTCAAATGCTTTACTACACCCATATCATTAATGTCATCTCTACAGTTTGGAAGCAGTTCTTCCCCAGTCATATTTTGAGTGTCTTTTGGCCTGAGGGGCTCATCTTTCAGCACTGTATCAGCCAATGTTTCAGGGCCGTTCATAAAGTTTTCCAGTAATGAAGAGCCCTGAAACATGGTCTGATACAGTGCCAAAAGATGAGATATTAAACAATGTTTTGCTGCTTTTCATAAAATTTTCACTGGCCAATTCTTTGATAAGTGGAGGGCCTTCCTTCTTTCAAGTCTGTCTTAGTCTGGAAGCTCTACTGAAACCTGTCCACCATGGGTGACCCTGCTAGTATCTGAAATACCAGTGGCATAGCCTCCAGACTCACAGCAACATGCAAACCACCACAATATGACTAACGGATAGATGAACAGGGGAAAAAAATAATAGCAAATGGAATCCATTACTGTATTATAAATAATGCATCATAACCAAATGGCTTTATCCCAGCATATCCATAATACAATTTATCATATTAAAAGATGAATTAAAATCTGTATAATAAAGTTGGAAGCTTTCACTTAAAAACAACATAAAATCCAATGATAAATGTTTCAAGTAATAAAATCTATGACATTTGGCTTGCTGAAGATTAAGAAATTAGAATATACTTTTATTTAGTTTCATTTATATAAAATACTATTATGTTAAAGATCATGATCAAATATTATTTTTAAAAAAACTTGAAATCATCCTTGGATAAATATTAATCCTAATCTGAAGGACATGTATATGTGTGGAAAGGGAAGGGGGAGACTATTATCTCTTGAGGTCCTACAAGGTCCTGGGGACTACACAGTACTGTATTACACTGAGGTGGGTTACCAATGAGCAAGGTAAGTGCATGCCTTCCTTACTTACTTGATCTTCCATCCCTCTCAGGGATTGTAAATTTGAAAACAGGCTTTGATTTTGTAAGAATGTGCTGAAGGGTGGTGGGACAGACAGATGCCAGTTATACCTAAAAGTAGAATTTTTGAGGTAGTGAAAAGATGTGAAATTTTCCACTACAGGTTAAGTAATAAACACAAGTAAGCCAGTGTTTACCTTTCTCATTGAGTAATCCAACATCTGTTGTCAGGTGCCATCAAGTTGGTTTTGAGTCACAGTGACCCTATGTACCACTTCCTGGTCCTGCACCAACCTCAATCGTTGCCGTGCTTGAGCCCATCTTCACAACCACCATGTGATCCATCTCATCGAGGGCCTTCTCCTTTTTCACTAACCTTCTCCTTTATCAAGCATGATATCCTTCTACAGGCATTGGTTCCCTTCTTACAACAAAGTTCGGACACAAAGTACGGACATTCTCTCCTGTAAGGAACATTCTGGCTGTATTTCCTCCAATATAGGTTTAATAGTTCTTCTACCAGTTCATGATATATTCAGTATTCTCCACCAATACCACAATTCAAATGCATCAATTCTTCTCTATTCTTCCTTATTCATTGTCCAGCTCTCACATGCATGTGAATCTACTGAAAATATTGTGACTTGGATTAGGCGTGCCTTAGTCTTCAAACTGGCATCTTTGCACTTAAACCCTTTAAAGAGTTCTTTTGCACCAAATTTGCCCTATGCAATACATCTTTTGATTTCTTGACTATTGCTTCCGTGGGCTTTGATTGTGGATCCATATAAAAAAGATTGATAACTTCAATCTTTTCTCCATTTGTCATGATGTTACCTACTGATATAGTTGTGAGGATTTTTGTTTCCTTTATTTTGAGGTGCAATCCATACTGAAGGCTGCAGTCTTTGATCTTCATCAGTAAGTGTTTAAGTCTTCTTCACTTTTAACAAGCAAGGTTGCGTCATCCGCATGTTGCAGCTTGTTAAAGAGTCTGCCTCCACTCCTCGTTGCCATGTTCTTCATATAGTCTAGCTTCTTTGATTATTTGCTCCACATACAGATTGAGTCAGTGTGGTGAAAGGATAAAACCTCGATGCACACCTTTCCTGATTTTAAACCATGTAGTATCTACTTGCTCTGTTCGAGTGACTGCCTCTTAATCCATACAGGTTACTCATGAGCACAATTAAGTATTCTGGAATTACCATTCTTCACAATGTTATCCATATTTTGTTATGATCCACACAGTCAAATGACTTTGCCTAGTTACTATAAAACACAGGCAAATATCTTTCTGATGTTCTTTTACTTTCAGCCAAATCCATCTGACATTAGCAATGGTATACCTTGTTCCACACTCTTTTCTGAATATGGCTTGAAATTTTGGCAGTTCCCTGTCAATATACTGCTGCAACCATTTTTAAATTATCTTCAGCAAAATTTTTCTTGTTTGTGTTGATAATGATGTTATTCGACAGTTCCTACTTTCTGTTGGATCACCTTTCTTTGGAATGGGTACAAATATCAATCTCTTCCAGTCAGTTGACCAGATTTTAACAGATTTAAATTTTTTTGCCATAAATGAGTGCCTCCAGTACTGCATCATTAGTTAAAATATCTTAGTAGGTATCCCATAAATTCTTGGAGCCCTGTTTTTTGTCATTCCCTTCAATGTAGCTTGGACTAGTAGTATACATGATGTCATCCTGTAAAGCATTCCTGTTCCCATTTTACAGATGGGAACATAGGTCCAAAAGGAGTTTTCCAGTGTCAAGCTTAAGTGGATGTGAGAAGTAGTATAGTTATAAACCTCTTGTTCTTTGCTGAGCTCTGAGCAGTTTAACTGTAGAAACCCAAATGCCCTTAGGAACTTCTGCTTGTTAATTCAATGCTAGAGACATCTGTTTGCTGCAGTTGTTTCAAGTTTCAACCCTCCACACCTTGTACCCAGAATAACAGTTGTTGCTGTGCCCTTGGTTCTTCTGATCACTGTTACTCTGGCTCTCCTCTCAACTCTCAAATCCCAGATCCAGTTTGCAGAAGCTCAGTGCAAATTGTCCAAAGATGGGGCCAGTGATGAGACCTTCTCTCATGAACGTATCTTCTTTCTCATTTTAGGGCTTGCACTGTGCTCTGAGAAGCCCCAGCCACTGCCGTGACTCATGTTCCCCCAGCTTGCTCCCACCTCAGACACACTCTGTCTTGGGAAGTTCTTGCAGGAGCTGAGCCCTTTCTATCCTCCCACCTGTAGAGTGGCACAGTACCTATCCCAGCCCAAAGCTGCTAGCAGAGAAATTTGACTCACTTAGCAGCTTAGGCTGGTTCTTCCTAGGTGCTTTGTGTTTCTGCCATGACACCTCCCAAGGACTTTCACATGAGAGGTATTTGTGGATATTGCTTGTTTGTTTTCCCCATATGGGAAGGCAGCTACAAAGTATCAAATCCATGAGGCATTTTTACTTGATCTTATATTAATCAAATGAAGTAGATCTTATTATCCATATCTTAAAGATAAGACAAAAGACAGTTGGAGAGATTAAATCATTTGCCAAGTCATACAGCTACTAAATGGTGGGTTCTAGATTTGTAGAGCTATTCTGTCTAGACCACTGATTATGGTCTTTCCATTTTGCCCTACAGTCTCTCAAAGCAAAAATATGGTCACAATTTTAAGCTGTGACATGAAATGATGTTAACACAAAGTATTTACAAATCATATTTTTTAAAGAGATTTTCTGGTGAGGTGGAAGCATCCTGGGATCTTTGGTCTTCAAAACACTGAATTCTGAGCTTCAGATGTTAAAACACAACCTTGTTCCCTACTTAATGAAGTGTGTGCTGCCCTCTACTGGCAAAGAGAAGACACTACATCATGCTTTGTGTTAGCTCATAATTTGGGTCTAAAAACCAAGAATAAAAATTCAACTCTCCAGCCTGGTATCAGAAATTTACAGTGGGTCTGGGCTTTTATATATACATATATATCTTATTTTCTTTGCTAGTCTCCTCTTCTTATGCCATTCCTAGCAGAGACATCAAGAAACTAAGGCTGTGCTTACATATATGTAAATTCAGATTAGAAACTGACATATATGCCAGAGTTAACGATATCTTAGTCCCTGCTGTTGGCTCATAATATGTCCCTAACTTACAAATGACTGATAAGTAAACTTCTGAACCCATTGTTCTTTCCTGTACTATGAAACAGATTATTCTCTATAGACAACCCTAATACTATGTTATCCATTGAATTATGTATTCATTAAAAAAGACATATTTCATGTTTATTTTGTTCCACCATGCTGTTGAGAGGTAGTTATAAGTAAGAATAAACCACTTTATAGCTCAGTAGTGGGCGAGAATATGTGGACAAATAATCACAAAGCCGAGCAAACAAACAATGCTGAAACATTCAGTGTGCTTTGGGAATCTCACCACCACTCTTCTCTCAGTTTGTTGTACTGTGGCACCGATATTTCAAATA
>NW_006921617.1:2821474-2822229 GCF_000298275.1 Orycteropus afer afer
CTCTCATGGACTTGTTTTAATTGTCTTCAACTTCAAGTTGAACTTGCATATCAGCAGTTGTCTTGCAAAATTCTGTCATGCAATCTCCAGCATTACTTCTGTCACCAAGGCCAAATTTTCCAACTACTGGTGATTCTTCTTATTTTCAACTTTTGCATTCCAGTCACCAGTGATGATTAACACATCTTGATTGCATGTTCAGTCAGTTTCAGACTGAAAAAGTTGATAAAAATCTTCAATATCTTCATCTTTGGATATAGTGGCTGGTGGGTAAATTTGAGTAATAGTTGTACTAACTGGTTTTCCTTGTAGTCATATGGATATCATCCTGTCACTGACAGCATTGTACTTCAGCATTAATCTTGAAACATCCTTTGTGATGATGAATGTTATGCCATTTGTCATTCCCAACATAGTAGATCGTATGGTTGTCTGATTCAAAATGGCCAAAACCCATCCATTTAAGCTCCCTCATGCCTAGGATATCAATCTCTAGGCATTTCATTTCATTTTTAATAACTTTCAATTTTTCTAGATTAATGCTTCATACATTCCATGCTCCTATTATTAATGGATGTTTGCAGCTGTTTCTCCTCAATTTGAATCATGCCATGTCAGCAAATAGAGGTCCTGAAAGCTTTTACTTTATCCATATCATTAAGATTAGTTCTACTCTGATGATGCAGCTCTTTCCCAGTCCTATTTTGAGTGCCTTCCAATGGCTTGTCTTCCTGCACTGTGTCAGACAATGTTTC
>NW_006921617.1:2823393-2826613 GCF_000298275.1 Orycteropus afer afer
CTGCTATGTGGTTTGGTAACATTGGGACTGTACCATTTTATTTGTGCCTATTTGACCTAGGGCTTCTTAGCCTCAGCAGCTAGTAGCTGCCTGAATGAAGAGATGCCTCTAGCTTCAGTGGGCTGGGAGCAAGAGGCAGAGCTGAAGCCCAAGATCAAGGGGCTTTCACACTGCCCCTATAGCCTGGCACTTTGAACTTGAACTTCTATTCTCCCAAACTGCAAGAGAATAGACTCCTGTTTGTTCAAGCCATCTCATTTATGGTATGTTCTTGTCAGACTGGCACTAGGTAATGAAAACACCACGAATGACAAATTCAAGAAGAATGACATCATTATCATTCATTATCAAAAAGACCATTTCAATATCTATGCTAAAGTACAGTGCTGTCGGTGATAAGATAATATCCATATACCTACAAGGACTATTATTCGAATTTACTTACCAACCACTATTGCCAACAATGAAGAAACTAGAGATGTTTACCAACTTTTACAGTCTGAAATTGATCAAACGTACGATCAAGATGCATTGGTAATTACTGGTGATAAGAATGCAAAAGTTGGAAACAAAGAAGGATAGGTAGTTGGCAAACATGGCTTTAGAGACATAAGTGACACTGGAGATTGCATGTTAGACTTCTGCAAGGCTATTGACATGCCTTACTAATACCTTTTTCAACAACATAAATGGTGACTATACATCCAAACCTCACCAGATGGAATACACAGGAATCAAATCAACTATATCTGCAGAAATAGACTATGGAGAAGCTAATATTAGTCAATATAAGGTCAGGGGCCAGCTGCAGAAAAGACCATCAATTCCTCATATGCAAGTTCAAGTTCAAGGAAATTAAAACAAGTCCATAAGCGCCAAAGTACAACCTTGAGTATATCCCGCCTGAATTTAGAGACCATCTGAAGAAAAGATTTGATGCTTTGAACACTAATGACCAAAGAACAGATGAGTTGTAGAATGACATCATACATGAAGAAGAAAGCCAAATGTCATTAAAAAGACAGGAAAAAAAGAAAGGCCCAAAATGGATGTCAGAAGAGACTCTGAAACTTGCTCTTGAATATAGAGTAGTTAAAGCAAATGGAACATATTATGAAGTAAAAGAGCTGAATAGAAGATTTAAAAAGACAACTCAGGAAAAAAAAGTTAAAGTATTTTAATGAAATGTGCAAAGACCTGGAGTTAGAAAACCAAAAGGAAAGACTATGCTCAACATTTCTCAACCTCAAAGAACAAAAGAAAAATCTCAAGCCTCAAGTTGCAATACTGAAAAATTATATGGGCAAAATATTGAACCACACATGAAACATTAAATGAAAATGGAAGGAATATATGGAGTCATTGTACCAAAATAATTGGTTGACATTCCAACATTTAGGAAGTAGCATATGATCAAAAACCAATGGTATTGAAGGAAAAAGCCCAAGCTACACTTAAGACATTGGGGAAAAACAAGTCTCCAGGAATTGATGCAATTTCAACAAATGGATGCAACTATGGAAAAGCTTGCTCATCTATGCCAAGAAATCTGGAAAACAGCTACCTGGCCAACCGACAGGAAGAGATTTATATTTGTGTCCACTCCATAGAAAGACGATCCAACAGAGTGTGGAAATCATCAAACAATACCATTAATTACACTAAGTAAATTTTGCTTAAGATAATTCAAAAACAGTTTGCAACAGTTAATCAACAGAGAACTGCCAGAAATTGAAGCTGGATTCGGAAGAGGACATGGAACAAGGAGCATCATTGCTGACATCAGATGACTCTGGGCTGAAAACAAAGAATAACAGATAGATGTTTTATTGACTATGCAAAGGCATTTGACTGTGTGGTTCATAACAAATTATGTATAATATTGCAAATAATGAGAAGTCTAGAAAACTTAAATGTGCTCATGCAGAACCTGACTGCCAAGAGGCAGTCAGTTGAACAGAATAAGGGATGACTGCGTGGTTTAAAGTCAGGAAAGGTGTGCATCAGGGTTGGATCCTTTCACCATGCCTATTCAATCTGCATGGTGAGCAAATAATTTAAGACACTGTAATATAAGAAGAATGTGGCAACAGGATTGGAGAAACTCATTAACAACCTGCAATGTGCAGATGACACAATGTTGCTTGCTGAGAGTGAAGAGGACTTGAAAGACTTACTGATAAATGTCAAAGACTAAAGCCTTCATATGAAATATAAAAAAATAAAGAAAACAAAAATCCTCACAACCGGACCAATAAACAACATCATAAATAATGGAGAAAAGTTTGAAGTTTTCAAGGATTTCAATCAAAGTCCATGGAAGCATCAGTCAAGAAATCAGATGACATATTCCACTGGCAAAATCTGCTGCAAAAGACCTGTTTAAAGTGTTAAAAAGAAAAGATACGGCTTTGAGGAATAATGTGCACCTGACCAAAGCCATGGTGTTTTCAGTTGACCTATATGCATCCAAAAGCTGGACAGTGAATAAGAAAGACTGAAGAAGAATTCATGTATTTGAATTACAGTATTGGCAAAGAATATTAAATATAAGATGCCAGAAGAATGAACAAAAGAATGAACAAAGTTGAGTTGGAAGAAATACAGCAAGAGTGTTTCATAAACAAAGATGGCAAGATTTCACCTCAAGCTTTGGACTCATTATCGGGCAGAAATAGTTCCTGGAGAAGGACATCATGCTTGGCAAAGTAGAGGGTCAGCGAAATCGAGGAAAATCCTCAAAAAGATAGATTGACACTGGCTACAACAGTGGATTCAAACAGAGCAATGAGTGTGAGGATGCCGCAGGACCTGGCAGCGTCTTGTTCTGTTGTCCATAGGCTCACTCTGAGTTGGAACTGATGTGACAACACCTAATAGCAACAACAAAGGGAATCTCTAATCTATTGAGAAATTTTTGCCAAGGTGTGACAAGAGCTAATAACAGGAGGGTGTGCTTATTGTACAGGATGAGAAAGAGTTTACATGACTCAAAAAGAGGGAGAATTTATCAATGAGAGGAAACCACCTATATAAAAACATCAACATGTACAAAGTCATGAAGATATGGAGATATGAAAAACAAAAGCAAAGCCCCAGTTCCTTATGTCCATCATGAAGAGTATTCAGAAAGCAATATGAGTTAATTCTGGCACTATGAGTAATACAGAGTAATAGAGGGGCTCACTTCTCTGCATAAGGAGTCTGGATTATGTCTTAC
>NW_006921617.1:2826993-2843736 GCF_000298275.1 Orycteropus afer afer
CAGTCTTCTGGGTGGATAATCAAATTAAGTGAATAACTTCCAAATTCCACTTAATACTCAAATATGTAACCATACTTTGGCTCTTCAACATTAAGGTGTTTTTAAGACTAAAACATTTTTAAAGTGTCTCATTATTAAAACACATAAAATAACTTTCATTCCCCATATCTAATATTCTCTAGCCTTCAAAATATATGGAAGCTCTGGTGGTGTAGTACCTAAGGCATTAGACTGCTAACCAGAAGGCTGGCAGTTCAAACCTACCAGCCACTCCTTGGAAAGAAGGTTGAGTAATCTACTTCCATAGTGATACCACCTTGGGAACCCAAGGAGGGGTTGTTATGAATTGGATCCAACTCCATGGCAGTGTGTTTGGTTTTGGTTTTCAAAATATATAAAACCCTCCATTACACTTGGTTTCTAGCTATATTTTATCTACTACATCAGCTTCATTATTTTTAATGCACTTCACTTTTGTGTTATAAAAGTAATATTTGATATTGCTGCTAACCAAAAGGTTGGAAGTCAAAGTCCATTTCTACCTCAGGAAAAAGACCTGGAAATCTACTGAAAAATCAGTCATTGAAAACCCTATGAGCACAGTTCTCTGACAAGCTGTGATGCAGTGAATTACTTAGTATGGCTCTTCTAGCTATGGTCTTTGTCACTCCCACCAGATTACTGGGTCGAAGTATGCAAATGTAAGGCCTTTGTGGCCCATGAAGGGGATTGGATAGTTTGTTAGTTATGTAAATAAGTTCCATGGCACTATTACAGGGGTGGGACTATGGAAATTAAGGTTTATGGAACCCTAATGTTGGTATTGGTCAGTTTTGTCATCCTGCTAGGCCTAAAATGAGCTCTGGTGGTGTAGTGCTTAAGACATTTGACTGGTAGGTAACCAGAAGCCTGGCAGTTCAAATCCACCAGTCACTCCTTAGAAGGAAGGTTGGGAAATCTACTTCCATAGTGGTAACTACCTTGGAAACCCAAGGAGAGGTTACTATGAGTCAGATCTGACTTGACAGCAGTGAGTTTGTTTTTGTTTTTGTTTTAGTGGCAGAAGAGGGGATCTCACTGCCATCAAGCAAGAAGAGCTGGAGGTGGAGTGGAGCATGTCCTTGGACTCAAGATCCCTGCACTGGACCTCCTTGGCAAGGCAAAGACCTCCTTGGCATAGGTGACTGTCATAGAGTCAGCAAAGAGACAGTGGTAGCAGAGGCAGCAGAACCAAGAGACTGACACAAGACAGAGCAACAGGCTTGCTAGCCCAGAGAGGGAGAAAGCTGTGTGCCTTTGGGTAGGAGGTTTGCTGGTGGAGTGGGATGTACTTAGGTGTACCTACTGGCAGAGCTGAAAGAGCTTTGCAACACTTGACCAAGCAAGGCAGAAACCAGGTCAAGAGGCCCAGAGCCAAAGAGAGGCATGCCTTCAGACATAGCAGAGGAGAGACTGTCTGAACGAAGAATTCTATCCTGAGCATGTTCCTGAATGTGATTGTAACCTGGAACTTTCCTAATAAACCCCATAATCATGAATATTGTGTTAGTTCTGTGTGGACATTGCAATGAACTATTAAACCCAGTAGAGGAGTAGAGAGTGATGAGGGAGAGACAGTTGATGTCAGAATTGGTAAAAAGGTTGTAGGGTGGCAGCGTGTCTGACTTCTACCTCATAATGATCAGCCTTGGGCTGCTGATGGTGATTCTGTCTCCTCCTCAAGAAGTTAGAGGAGGTCAGAGGAGGATATTGCCCTCATGCCCTTGGTGCACACACCTAGGTCAGCATAACTCAAAGTTGACTCATTGACTCAACAGCAACTAGCTACTACTTGCAGATTCTGCATTAATTTTAAGTAGGTGTTTGTAAAGTTTAGGAAGGTAGCAAACGTTGCTGCTGGTGGCTTTCCAGTCTAAGCCATGTGCTTTCCAGGCTAGGCCGCACGTTTTCCAGTTTAGGCCATGTTTTCCAGTCTAGGCCACTTAAAACTATATCCTCCTTATGAGTTGATCTGGTGTCTGACTCAGGTTGCACCAATCGTAAGTTGATTTGTTATTCAGATAAAAATTCCAGGCCTCTTGTAATTATTTTAATGAACTAGATACTTAATAGAGGTTTAAAACAATAGTACTTTTCACACTCCAGTATGGTTACTGCTTTATTTTCTACATCATTAATTAATTTTCTATTTATAGGAAGCCAGTAAAGTTGCTAAAGAAAGTCTGCCGTGGTATCTCATCTAGTTAATGAGTTCTTTAAAATTAGTTTACCTAAGCTCTTATTAGAAAACTTTTCGATTAGTCAGCAATATCTTGTTGGGTGCTGGGATGTGGGAGAAAGTGAGATGAAGGAAAACCTTAAATATTAACCAGAGAATGTAATAAAATTTTATTAGTAGTAGACTCCTACTTAAGTCCTTGTTCTGGAATCTACTCTCACTTTCTATATCTGTAGTACCTTTAGACTTATTACATATGTATGTATTCTTTAAGAATGATATGAGGTCTAAATTCATTTTTGGATAATCATACACTATTCTTTCATATGCTGAAAACTAAACTAAACTAAGTGAAGCCACCCAGATACATATCAGAGTAATGTGTTTTAATTCTTCTGAATTTCTTTCCTTAATCATCTGCTACCACTCCCAGATCAATATGCCACTGATTTTTAAAGCCACCCTCTCCTAGTTGCCATTGATATTGTTGAGCATCTGTCTTGGGTAGCCAACCTAGTACAGGCAAATGGTTGCAGTATTTAGAAATTTGCATACTGAAATGCTCATCTTTAAAATATTGTCTTTCCACAGATGGAGCTTGCCTCTGTTTTTATAGAAGACCTTACTCCGAGGGAACATGCTCATAATTCATTTAAAAGCAGACACTAAGCTGGAAATTCAAATGTGAAGCATGACCAGGTGTCACCTGCTGCAGGGGTTGAGTGGAGCTTTGTTCATCTTTTTTCATCAAGTCAAAATTTTGCCAACCTTGTAACTTGGTCAGATAAATATAATCTCACTGTCCTTCTCACAAGCTGAAGTAAATAGTAGGTTCTTCAGATGACTCTGGGTAGCTTTACTGGTCCTATGACTATTGTTGCACACTCTTGGATCATTCTTGCTCCTGGTACAGATAGTAGACTTATTGTTTGATCTGAAGGAGGTTTACCATTTGTGCTGAGGTTTGAGAAAGGTCAAAGCTAGATATTTGGAATAGCTCTTATTTGTCCCTCCACAACTGTTCTCCACCATCTCTCCATGCTTTCTGCCCCCAGAACTGACTTCTATGGATTATATCAATCATCTTCTCTTGTCCTTTGGCTTTCTGTTGGGTTAGCTGATGGGAGGATCAGCCAGTGCAAGAAGTAATAGTTCTGGTACTTATCCTCCTTGTCCCCTGTTAGGCTATGGGTTAGCAGTAGCTGCATTCCTCACTGCAGGCCACGGCTCCTATCCTGGAGGCTTCTCGTATTACTAGAAGTCTCATCCAGTTCTGTAACTGCTGGCTCCCCTTTTTCCTTTAGGGTTAGGGTAGCAAATGGCTTCCCTTAGCCCAGGATTTCACCAACTCTTGTTGATTTCACTCAAATGTGCCCAACTTTTATAAATAGTTATGAGCAGACACACCATAGATTGAATCCCAATGAGTCATGCCAGTGCATAATCCCTTTGTCTTGAATTTGGGTGGGGCTCGTGACTTGTTTCTAACCAAACACACTATGGCAAAGGTGATGAGATGCACTTCCTTGTTTAGGTTGAAAGTCATAAACACTGCTATTCCTAAAAAAAATGAAAAGTCACCTGTGAACTGCCCATGTAATTTGAAAGGGAGTGAATTGTCAACAGACAACAGTGGGTGGCATCTATGACCAAGGGCAGCCTCTAGCCAGCAAGAAAATGTGTACCTCAATCATAAAGAATTGAGTTCTGTCAACAGGTAGAGGGAGATTGGAAACAAATTTTTCCCCATTGGAGCCTCTGATAAGATGCTAGCCCCTGCCAAGACCTGAATTGTAAACTGGTGACACTGAGTAGAGGGTTCAGCTAAGACATGCCCAGATTCCTGACCCACAAGATAAAACTTGATGTTGTATTAGGCCCCTAAGTTTTTTGTTGTTGTTCTTTTTAATTTTTTATTGTGATTTGGGTGCAATTTTACAAAGCGGATTCATTTTCACTGTCAACGATTCACGTACATTAAGTTTTTGGTAACTTCCTATGAATCAATAAAAAACTAATACAAATCCCTCATCAAACCCTCCTTTGAGGGTAACATATATGTCTTTCCAGAACCCTAAATGATACAGATAAACTAGGAGTTATTTTCTAGATAGTAAATATTTATACCATTGTGGGGGCTATAAACACTCTCTGCTGCATATTCTCTTTCTTTCTCAACCAATAACAAAATATAATAGGCATTTTTAGCTGAAGGGATGTACTGATTTGACACATGGGCTGTAGTTTGCCAGCCCCTGGTTAAACAAATATAAGGTGTCTGGGAAATGTGTATATAATATGTTGATCATTTGTTATATATTCATCAAAAGGCATTTCAAATAACCCCTTTTAATTACTTCTATTGAATGTCATATAAGCACCCCTTCCCTGTAAAATGTACACAATTCTTAAAGTAATTTAAAATTCATTATTTTAGAGCCTTCATAAAGTAGTTTTTTTCAATTAAATAATTTCACATGCAAGAAAATGATTGTACTTTGAGCACAAATTTAGACAATACTTCCCAGCATACCTTGAAATAGGTGTGGCCATGTGACCAAATTTTGTCCAGTACAATGAGGGTGAAATTGGTGAATTTCAATTCCAGGTGTGGACACAAAAACCTCTTTTGCAATTTTCCACACTCCCTGATTTCTCATCCACTAGTAAGAGTGAAAGCCTCCAAAGACCTAGTGGATGGAGGCACCACAAAGAGGGGTGCTGGGTTCCTGAATGTCAGCATGGAAGACTGCCCACCGAACACTTGCATTTAACTATTATTTGAGTGGGAAATAAGCTTCTATTGTGGTACATCATTGAGATTCTTGGGCACAGTTCTTTTTATATGTTTCAAAGTTGATAATACCATGAAGTAGCTCATTCTGCATGTATTTTCAGAAAAGAAGGGGAGAATATCCCAGAGATCTATTTTAGCTGCTTTAATAAGGTGGGTTTTTTCTGGTTTCATTTTGTGCAGGTGTAGTCTGTGGAAATGAGTAAGAGTAGAAAATCTCAACAAGGTTCAAGATTACACCAAGATTAGTGGGAAAATCAGCATCTAAAGAGGTTCAGTCCCAAGCTCTCACTACTATCACATTTTGCATTTTTGGAGAAGACCTCTCTTCTCCACCAAGTCCCTCCCAGATAGTCTTCCTGCATCTCTGCGTGCACATTTGTTCTGCCTGTGCTCTGAAGGGAAAGAACTGATCTCAATACCTTCTCACCTGATACTGCAAACAGTTAAGCACTTGGCTACTAACTGAAAGATTGGTGGTTCAAATCCACTCAGAGGCACCTCGGAAGAAAGACCTGGTGATCTACCTCCAAAAGTCAGCTGTTGAGAATCCTGTGGGGCAGATCTGCTCTGGCATACATGAGGTTACCATGAATCAGAATTGGCTCCACAGCAACTGGCCAGCTGGCCTAGTACCTAATTCCAGGTCATCATGCATTTCCAGTCCATGTGCTCTTTGTGGTAGGGATTCCAGCATTTTGGGTTTCTAATGATCCCTCTTAGGAGCTCTGGTAGCATAGTGCCTAAGGCACTTGACTGCTAACCAGAAGGCTGGTTTCAAACCCACCAGCCACTCCTCAGAAGGAAGAAGGGGCAATCTACTTCCGTAGTGATACCACCTCGGAAACCCAAGAAGGGGTCGCCATGAGTTGAGTCCGGCCTGAGGGTACACAACAACAACAACAACAACACAATGACCCCTCTTAATTATTTCTGTTAAACGGCATATAAACACTCCTCCTCCCATAAAATGTGCATGATTCTTTAAAGTCACTTAAACCTCATTCTTTAGAGCCTTTGAAAGGTACTTCTTATACACCAAAATAATTTCTCGTGAGAGAAAATTACTATATTTTGATCAATCAGTTGGAATAAGGTAGTGGGTTTCATCCTTGAACTTGTCTTTGCTCTGTCAAGCAAAATGACTTGGCGGTCTGTGAGTTTCTTTTGATATCTTTGGCTGAGTTATTGACAGAAGCATATTAGAGGATATGGAATCAATAGGAATGGAACAAAAAGGATACATTGCTTTTACACATGGGCTATTGCAGAATACATCTATTGTAGTGAACTTCATCAATATGTATGATTGCTTTAAGCTACCACATTGTCTTTAGTATTCATCAATTTAAAGCCTTCAAAGCATTCAAATGCCAAGCATATTAAAGAAGCAAGTCTGGGACCCAGACTATTCAAATATAAAAGAGTCAATAGAAAAAGACAAAAGATTCCTAAATAATTAATTACTAAGATTATTGCTAAAGTAACTGATCTCTCTGTCTCTCTCTCTTTCAATACAAAAGACGGTGTCGCTCTTTCTGACAGAAAATAAAGGGATCAAATTGAGGCAGTGTTTGTCCAACAACACTAGGTGGCAGCAGTGGGTTTTAGCCAATGCACTCTCCAATGGGCAGAAGTTACCATGAGTATGAACTAACCAATTAATTGATAAATAACTAGATTGTGATTGCATATGAAGACAATGAATTTCCTTTAGGAGTTTTTATAAATCAAAATATGTCCAAATACTATCAGAGGATGAGATAGCAAACTTGGCATATGAAAAAAAGGCTATCAGGAATGGTATGATTATAAACAAACTCACTGCCATCCAGTCGGCCTGACTTATAGCGACCCTCCTTGGGTTTCCAAGGTGGTATCACTACAGAAGTAGATTGCCCACCCTTCCTTCCGTGGAGTGTCTGGTGGGTTTGAACTACCAGCATTCTGGTTAGTAGTCAAATGCCTTAGGCACTACACCACCAGAGCTCCCTCTGTGGTTATGTTGTTGTTGCTGTTGTTATGTGCCGTAGAGTTGGCCCCGACTCTGTGGTTCTAGTCTGTGAAAATTGAATGTAACACCCATACAATTAAAAATTTCTCTTACAGAAAATAAACTATTTCTTTAGCAGTGGCAATGGTTTCTTAGGCATTTTGCGTTTAAAATACTAGCAATTGCTAGAACTAGACAGTTGGTAGCAAATTGTAATTTGAAGAGGAGTGAATTGTCAACATATGATTGTTATTTGAAAGGTAACAAAAAAAAGGGCTTTTTAAAAATTTATTTTCTGTGATGCTACTCAGTATTTTTAAGACTCTGGTGTAAATTATTTTAACACAAGAGGAACCTATTAATCCTACCAAAATAACTAAATTATGTGTCAATTTTCGAATCAAGAAATAAAACAAGATTAGCAATCTGACCTTAGTTTGGCGTGATGGTTAAGAAACAAAGATCAGATAAAGGCTCCAATTTCAGTGAGGGTTTTTGCAGCATTTACTTGGATAACTGAAAGCAAATCCAGAGTAATTTTTCCAACAGAGGTAACTATGTGGTAGAAGAAGGACATTGGGTTCTCGTTCTAACTCTGCCTCTAACATGTCTTGTGACCTTGAACCAATAAGGTAACAAATTTAGACTAAGCATTTTTTTTTAATATGCAAAATGTATCATTTGTTTTAGACAATTCTAAAACAGTCAACCAGTTATTGGTCAACAGATTTCAATTTTCTTTGCCCAATGATTTTTTTTATATATGTACTTGGCATATAATGTGAAGAGAGAGAGAGAGAGAGGGAGAGAGAGAGTGTGTGTTGCTTCCTATACAGGGATATAGGGCATATATTAATTTACAAACAGCTCTTGAGAGCATTTTTTTGTGCAAATCACTATACAATATACTCAGTAGAAGAAAAAGGAGACAATAATAACGTATTTTGTTACAAATGCAGGTAATTATTTATTTTCATTACTCATCGTTATTTATTTGCCTTACCCTCAATTGCAAGATGCAAATTGATCACCTTTATGTGAAATCTCACCACAGGGAACAACTCCACTAAAGTCGTTAGGTCATGGCTCCGCCTCCATGGGGATCTGGCGCTTCTGCCTCTGACAAAATGGAAGTATGCCCTTAAGACCCTGAAAGATATACCTGGTAAGATTTAACTAATTGAGTGTTTGTCACACAGATTGGGCTTTGTGTCATCTTTGGAAATAGTGGCCCCAATGTGGCAAATTTCCGAGCTTCCTTTACTAGAAATGCACCTTCATTAGGGTAATGACACCATTGTCAAGTTAAATCATGGCTGTGACATGTCTTGAGATTAGGGATGGGAGGATTAGAGAGCTTTATGTCTGACAACAGCTAAAGTTTATTGAGCACTTACCAAGTCCCAAGCTTTTTTCTAAGTGTTTTATAAATAATATCACATTTAATATTCAAATAATATGGAATTTATATACATATTTGTAGAAGAGAAAACTATGATGGAGGAATGTTAGGAAGCCTACTCAACAATATACAATGAGGAAGAGGTCAGCACAGAATGATCAAAGAAAGGAAGACACCAAGAGGAGTACAAGAGTTCAAGGCAACAGAGGTCAATACTAATCCATACCTAATCCTACAATAACAGTAATAATATTATTAAGCAATAATCTAAGAGTGGATACATAGATAGACATGCAAGCTGAACAGGTGTGGAAAGGAGAATGGGACTCTATCCATGAAAATGTATAGTTTTGACAGAAGATATTTCTATATATGTACGTTTATATGCTGCAAATAAATCCATAAATATAGTAGAGCATACAGGGGGCAAAGTTATGAAAACTTCTCAGTCATAACAAAGGCTGTGTCTGAGGACTCAGGGTCATAGTATTGGGGAACATCAAGATCAGTTACCACAACATAGTCCACAGAGACAATATTCTACACGCTACTTTAGTAAGTAGCAACTGGGGTCTTAAAGCTCGCAAGTGGCCATCCACATGCTGTTTCTCATCTTCCAGAACAAAGAGAAGTGAAGGAAACAAAAGACACATGGAAGCAATTAGTCAAAAGGACTAATGGACTATGCAAACCTCAGCCTCCATGACCCTGAGACCAGAAGAACTAGATGGTGCTGGACTACCACCAACTGCTCTGAAAGGGATCACATTAGAAAGTCCTAGAGAGAGTGGGAGAAAAATGTGGAACAAAATTCAAAATTATAAAAAAGACCAGGCCTACTAGTCAAATAGAGACTGGTGGAACCCCTAAGACTATGGCCCTTGGCCACACTTTGGAACTAGAAATGACCTGATTGCTGTAGCTGAAATTTCAGTCAAAAAGAATAGGTCTACAAGGTGCAAAATAACTCTACAAAGGTTATTAAAACAATCAGTCATTCATGATCAAAAAGGTAGCATTTTCCCAAGGACAAAGTTTAGAAGGCAGGAAGGATTAGAAGAGAAGGAGGAATGGAAATGAGAAACACAAGGAAGATGTGAGAGGAGTGATGTTACATTTAGGGGATTGAATTCAACGACATAAAACAAAATGTGTGTGAACTTTTGAACAGAAAACTGATTTGTTCAATAAAATTTCAGGGAAATCACAATAAGAAGTTTTTTTTAAAAAAGAAGAAGAAGAAGATACCTGCCAAAGATAGTATGTGGTAGAACCAGGATTCAAATCCAGGAAATCTCAGTTCTGAGCCCATGTCGTAAACTATCATATCAAGTAAAAAACCAAACCCAATGACACTGAGGCCAATACCAACTCATAGTGACCCCCTTGGGTAAATCTTTAGGAAAGCAGATTGTCCCATCTTCCTTCCGTGAAGCATAGTTAGTCTAAAAACTTTGTTAATGTCAGGAAGCAGAACGATGCAATTAACATATAGGCTTGTCAACCTCAACATTATTTTATGTCTCTTTAAGGAAAAATTGCAATATTAATTTGGAAAATCTTTTGCAATAGCTTTGCCTGACATCATTAATGGAAAGGCTTTTTACTCTTTATTCAATACCACTTACTTAAAAAAAATTTTTTTCCTTTTTTTTAAATTAGGATTTGGGTGAGGTGAAAATTTACAGAGCAAATTCATTTTCCACACAGCAGTTCATACACATTTTGCTTTATGACATTGATTGCAAACTGCAATCTCCATAATGCAGTAGCTCTCTTCACAATTCCTCCCTGTGTGAGCACACTTTCTTTCCTATGCATTCCTGCCCTCTGAGCTATCTCCCTTTGCAAATCCTGCCCTTCTGAATCTCCCATCGTTGATCATTCTAAGGAGTGTACCTACCTGGTGGAAATGTTCACTTTATATACCTGCTTATGACTTGACCAGAAGCCACAGGAGTGAGTTAATTCCAGGTCTGGAATTAAGGAAGTTCCACCAATCTCTATCAGAACAATAAGCCTGGTCTTTTATATGATTTTGAGTTTTGTTCCACATTTTTCTCTCATTCTATCCAGGATCTCCTCTTTTGATCCTTTTCTAAATGGTTAACAGTGGTAGCCAGGCACCACCCAGTTCTTCTGGCCTCAGACTAATTGTGTCTATGTGTCTTTGGTTTTCTTCATTCTACTTTGCTCTGGACAAGGAGAGACCAATAGTTGAATCTTAGATGGCCTCTTGCAAGCTTTTAAGACCCCAGTAACTACTCACCAAAGTAGAATGTAGAACAATTTTTTTTGTGCAGTATGTTATGTCGATTGAATTTGGTATCCACATGACCAGTCAATAGATCAATGCTGCTTCCAGGAAGTTTCATTTCTCTCTTGTGTTATTACAACAGAAAAATTCATATTCAGCTGACAATGTATGCTATACTATCAATAATTGCAGGAGCTCTGGTAGCATAGTGCCTGAGGCATTTGACTGCTAATGAGAAGGCTGGTGGTTCAAACCCATTAGCCACTCCTTGGAAGGAGGTCGGGGATCTACTTCCATAGTAACACTGCCTTGGAAATCCAAGGAGGGGTCGCTATGAGTCAGGTTTAACTCGACGGCACATAAGAACAACAACATCAGTAATTGCTTTAGTCCAATACTACCTGTTTATAACTACAAAAAGTTAATTAAACTGGTTAGTTTCTGATAGCATACATATTCCATAGCTGTAAATTGGTTATATTATTTATGTTGTTGTTGTTGTTATGTGACGTCGAGTCAGACCCAACTCATAGCAACCTCTCCTTGGGTTTCCGAGGCAGTGTCACTATGGAAGTTGACTGTCCAACCTTGTTTCTGAGGAGCAGCTGGTAGATTTGAACTGCCAGCCTTCTGGTTATCAGTCAAGTGCCTTATTTATAATTTTCTTTATTTTATTTTATTGTGATTTGGGTGAAAGTTTACAGAGCAAATTCACTTTCCATACAACAGTTCACATACACTTTGTCTCATGACATTGACTACAATTTATCCCCATGCAACAGCTCCCTTCCCACTTCCTCCTCATAGTTACCTCTTCCCTGTGTCCACCCTCCATGTACTCATGTCCCCTAAGCTGTCTCCCTGTGCATACACAGCCCTTCTTTCTCCCATGATTATTCTCTCCAAGGGGTGTATCTACCTCAGGTAAATGTTCAACTCATATGCCTGTCTTTTGATTGGCTGGAAGCCACAGGTGTGTGTTCAATTCCAGACCTGAAGGGCAGCTAGGGGCCACAGTCTCAGTGGTTCCACCAGGCTCTATCAGGCTAGCAGACCTGGTCCCCCTTTTTTTCTTTTCCAAATGATTTTGAGTTTTGTTCCACATTATTCTCCCTCTCTATCCAGGATCTCCTACATAGATTCCCCTCTGAGTGGTTGACAGTGGTAGCTGGGCACCATCTATTTCTTCTGGTCTCATAGTCATATAGGTTGAAGCTCACTAGGACTACTACTAGTCACTAGGACTAATTGTTTCCATGAATCTTTGCTTTTCTTCATTCTTCTTTGCTTTGGACGAGGAGAGACCCATCGTTACATCTACATGGCTGCTTGCAAGCTTTTAAGATCCCAGTCACTACTCACAAAAGTAGGAGATGGAACAATGTTTTGTGTAGTATGTTATACCAACTGAGCTTCATGTCCCCTGAAACTATGGTCCCGAGCCCACAGGTTTAACCACTCACTCCCTCTGGAGAGCTGGCCATGACCAAGAAATGACTACAACCTTGTCCCTCGTCAGATCTACTATACACCTGGGAATTCTTACAGAACATACAAATACACTTGTAGAAACATTGTCTATTTATAATTTTCAAAGGTCCAAAAGAGAATAGTAAAAAGTCCCTAATTAATGAAGGGGTACAGACCCATGAGAAATCATGTCATTTGATTACTGATCTCTTCATTGGGGACAACATAATCTCTTTGGCTTTCACATTCTGTAAAAGTAGTTTCTGTTACCTCAACCAAGAGATGAATATCACCAGGGATGATAATTTAATTTCACATTTTATTAAAATACTTAATGCAAAGCCATGTTATAACTAAAGGCAAAGCACAGAGCCTGGTATAAGAAACTCTTCTTCAGAAATAGTAATGAGAGGATTATCACATTGGTCTATGTATAAAGGCCCTTTAGACATTTTTGTGCCTCCTGTGGTTTCATTTTCCATGGAAATGTAGAGTAAGAAGAGCTTCAAACAAAATTATTCATTGTTAAACATTTCACATTTGCAGGTATAATTCTCTCAAGACACTGCTTCCATGGCGACACGCGGCATGACACTTGGATTCAGCTTAGATCTCCATTGGGCCACACCTTGATCCAATGCATTAAGAGTTGTCACTCGGCCAACGTACACATCTTGGACCAGATGAGCCTCCTCTGTTATATAAAGACACATCATCCTCTAACAACTCCATTATCTGCCTGATAGTTGTACCCCTTTGATAGATGCAATGAAATTAAAACACTTGTGGGTAAGATTCTTACAATGCTACCCATCAGTGTCAACAATCCAGCCTGAAATATTACCAGCCTGCTCAGCTCTCTGAAATTTAGAAAAGGGAGGAATGTTCAGAGGTGAGATTAAAATTGTTTTTGTAAATATATGTGTGTATCCAGGACTCTCACCCATTTTTCTCTGGTTCCAGAAGTCATTCAAGGAGATAATGAAGTGAGTTGTAGTAAGATGGAGCCTACTGGATGAGGAGATGTAAGCAGTGTTCATCTGGAACACTTTCTGCATTTTCCTAGTCCTGACAGGTGCCTTACACTGACCAACGTTTCAGCATAGAATTCCAGTTATCAAGTCAACAATCAAGGGTGGTTACATGTAAGGAGTATGAGAAGTTTAATATACAGTTTTTAAAAAAAGAAAAAAAATAGGCAGAAAATTTTAGCAGCACTGTGTTTTCTAGATAGGTGCTAGGAAAGCTTTAAATATCTTTATAATAGGTTGGAATATTGTCTCCTTAGTAACAAAACACAGTAGACTTTGTATCAGCTAAAGTTCAATGTAACCTTCAATCCACTCCAGTTACCAACTGGTGGTTGTTGCTATTAAAATTGTCACCAGGGAGTTCAAGGACTGGGGAGTCATTTGGAATGGCCTTGGAAAATGTGTTGAAAAGAATTGCCTCCAACCATTTTCCCTGGTACTTGTTCTTTGTCCCTGTGCTCTAATATACAGTACATGATGAAATACATCCTGTATATTTATAGCATGTCCAGAAAATGCCAAAGTGCTTATGGCTCTGACATTGTTTTCATTAGAGATGGATACTTCAGGGAAGGTAAATGCCAACTTTTCAAATTTGCTATAGGAGGAAAATCCAAATGACGCCAGCTTTTAACAATATTTTGTATTATGTGAAGCTCTAGACTAGCTCTTTGTAACTAGAATGGAGACAGACAGTGGCATAAAATGCTAACAAAAAGACGTCCACCCCTAATAGTAATGCTTGTGGTCATATTAGCCAAGACCCAGGAATCTGATTATTCAGTTAAGGTCATCTTTCTTCATCTTCCCTCATGCTAGTCAGTAGATGCGAGAAAGACAACAGAGATGGAAGGATTAGTAGCCCTCCAAGTTACAACACAGCTCATTCCTTTTTTTTGCACTCTGTCAATTTCCTCTTCTCTTCCATTGTGTATATCCCTAAAGAGTTTTTCTCACAGTTTCTTTTGGAGCCCTCAGCTTTCAGGGGGGCATTGCTTTTATGCTGCTGAAAAATACAGAGTGCAACCTGCCTCCCCTACTCTCCAATTTGTCCTTTGTTTTTCACTTGGAAGCCATCGCATCAAATCACAACGAGAGCAGGCAAGTCTGTGTTTACACTCTCCAGTTCCTCTACCAAATAAACACTATAAGAATCCAGGCCAATATTTTTTTAAAATCATCACATAACTGCCTGTGAAATAAATCTTCTAAGGTTTTTGCACCAAATAAAAAGCTTGGAGTCATCATTCATTCTAGGAGGAAGGCCAGATGGCTAGATAACTGCACTCAAGCCTAATTTTGTATGCAGCAATTACAGAATACCCCCCCCCCCCAAAATTTTTCTTTAAGCAGGGACTACGTAGCCATCCTTCTCCTAGCATGGGGATCATAAAGCTCAAAAAACAAACCTATTGCTGTTGAATCAATTCCAACTCATAGTGACCCAAAAGAACAGAATAGAACTGCCCCAGAGGGTTTCTAAGACTGTAAACTTTTCTGAAAGAGATTGTCACATCTTTCCTCTAAAAAGTGGCTGGTGAGTTCAAACCACCAACCTCTTGGTTGCAAGTCAGTCGCTTAATGATCGTGCCACCAGGAGATCATAGGAACACTATATTACCTATTTTAATACATAGCAGAAGATGAGAAAAAGCATGATACTTAGTCTCCTTAGCTGTAATATAAAAGGTATACATGTATACTTATTTATATATGTATCTTTCTATGATAGGTGACATCAAGTTGGCTGCAAGTCATAATGACCCTACGTACAACAGGACAAAACACTGCCCAGTCCTGTACCATCCTCTCAATTCTTGCTTTGTTTGAGCCGATTGTTTCAGCCACTGTGGCAATCGTCTTGCTGAGGGTCTCCCCCTTTTTCCTTGACACTCTACTTTACCAAGTGTGCTATTCTTCTCTAAGGACTGGTCCTTTTGACAACATGACAAAGTCTGGCCATTTTCACTTCTAAGGAGCATTCTGGGTGTACTTCCTCCAAGACAGATTTGTTCACTCTTCTACTACTCCATATTTCCATATTCTTTGCAGTTCAGTATTCTTTGCCAAAACCACAATTCAGATGCATCAATTCTTCTGCAGCCTTCCTTATTTTTTGTCCAGTAATCACATGCATATGAGACTATTGAAAATACCATGATGTAGGTCAGGTGCACCTTAGTCTTCAAAATAACATCTTCGCTCTTTTAAAGAGTCTCTTTTAAAGAGATCTTTTGCAACAGATTTGCTCAGTGCACTACATCATCTGATTTCTTGACTGCTGCTTCCATTGGTGTTAATTGTGGATCCAAGTAAAACTAAATCCTTAACAACTTCAACTTTTTCTCCAGTCACTATGATGTTGCTTATTGGTGCAGTTGTGAGGATTTTTGTTTTCTTTATGTTGAAGTGTAATCCATACTGAAGAGTCTTTGATCTTCATCAGTAAGAATATATATTATTAAGGGTCACTATGAGTCAGATCCAACTCAACAGCAGTGAGTATATACAATAATACATATAGAGTATTATATATAATATATATGTACCTTTCTATCTATCTATATTTATTGCCTCTGTGATCTTCAACCAAAATTTATTTATAATTTATTTCATGCTGGATCCTGGGTCAGCACACAGATAAATAAGACACACTGTCTGTTCTCAAGGAATTCATAGTTGTAATGAAGAAACTAGATTAGTAAATTTATAAGACAATGCAGTATGATGAGAGTTATGGTGATGCACAGGATGCTATTGGTATTATGAACAGGATACAAATAGTATTTCTGACCCAAAACTCAGAGGCTCAGGAAATGTTTCTCAGAGGGATACCTCAGCTGCACATTCCACAATGAACAATGATCAAGAAAGAAGAGATTGGGGTAGAAGAATCATGACTGTTGTGAAGGCAGTAAGAAAAGAAGGATTAATTAAGGGGGAGGGAAGGAGCTCTAGGTGGAGCAAGTAGGAATGAGAGATTTAGTGACAAGTTTTGGAAACATGAAATAGTTGTGCTAGCTGATTGCAAATTGCATCACTGTAAGAAGTAGAGAGAGATGACCATGTAGAGGGCTGACCCCAAGGACTCTGCATACCTCAGCATAAAGGAAGTTGCACCCAAACCAGAAGGTTATGAGGCACCATGAAGAATTTCAGATGGTGGAGTAACATGACCTTATTTACTATTAAAGATCATTCTGCCCTTGAAATAGAAAGAGGTCCAATTAGAGTGGGATGTGTGGCTGGGAACAAAGAAGGGAGGAAATATTACATGATATTTAAAGATAAATATAGTTTGGACCCTTTTTTCTCTCTTATTTAGATTATTTATTATTTTCAAATTTCTACATGTATATTTTTAAGACACATACATTCACACTTTCCTTAATATTTTTGGAGATATCATTTTTTTTTTTCTTCCTAGAAGGTGAAGATATTTAACCCAGAGATGAGAAAGAATATTTGGCTTAATTTCCTGTCTTTCTAATGGAATTGTTGCTGTAACTCTAGAGAAATAACTATCTGTACCACTATGAAGGAATTGATTCACTATTCTCCATCTTTAAGGGCTAGCA
>NW_006921617.1:2847396-2865970 GCF_000298275.1 Orycteropus afer afer
AGATGGATTGATACGGTGGCTACGATGATGGGCTCAAGTATAGCAGGGATTGTGGGGCAGGCGCGGGATCGGGCAGTGTTTCGTTCTGCTGTGCATGTGGTCGCTATGAGTTGGAAATGACTCGACGGCACTTAACAACAACAACAACAACTGCTGTCAAGTTGGCCTCTGACTCAAGGAGGCTCTTTGGACAACAGAGAGAAATGGTGCCTGGTCCTGCATCCTCCCTGTGTTTGGTTACAAATCAGACTGTTGTAATCTGTAGGGTTTTCACTGACTGATTTTTTTTTGGAAGTAGGTTACCCTGCTTTTCTTCCCAGTCTGTCTTATTGTGGAACTCTGCTGAAATTTGTTTAGCATCATAGTTTAGTTGTAAGCCTCCACTAACAAATAGGTGGAGCTCTCTTGAGGTGTGTTGGCTGGTAATTAAACCTGAGTCTCCCGTATGTAAGACGAAAATTTTACCTCTTTCTATTTCAAGGGCAGAATGATCTTTAATAGTAAATAAGGTCATGTTACTCCACCATCTGAACCAGCACAGTTTCACTGGGCTATGCATATACTAAGACAAATTAAGTGAAATCAAATTTTATTGACTTTGCTCAACAGGAGCTAAGCTTACTGTTTAGATCTAAATACAAATGGATACATTTTCTTTATCCTTAAATCCCAGCTAACATTGGTAGCTATTCTGAAAGAATCATTAAAACAGGTTGTCCCTAAATAATCAGTAAGTGGACCATTGAAAGTCGCACTTTGTGACTCTGGTTTTGACTCTGGGAAATTTGATTGATTAGTTGAGTGTTTCAAACTGACCATCAGGTCAATACCTGGTTGCCTTTTTTCATCAAGTTGACATGGACTGAGCTAAAAATTATAATTTGGGAAGAAAAATTGTAATTTTTCTTTCCAAAGCTGTATTATAGAATGTAAAATTCATTTAAAAAAAAAAAAAACACTGCTGTGGAGTCGGATCTGACTTGTAACAACCCCTCCTTGGGTTTCCGAGGCTGTATCACTACAGAAGTAGATTGCCCAACCTTCCTTCTGAGAAGTGGCTGGTGCATTTGAACTGCCAGCCTTCTGGATAGCAGTCAAATGTCATAGGAACAACCCCACCAGAACTCCCAGAAAATTCATCAGTGAACTTAAATTTGATGATTATAATAGGCATTTGTCAATATTTGGTTGGTCAACACATGATTTCCTCTTCTTAATAACATCTCAGTTTCCTTTTGAGGGACTTACCTGTTCATAATTGTGTGCCATCTTGGAGAATCACTAACTGGGTTACTAACAAAGTTCCTTTGTCTTGTTAGATCGCTGGGTGGTATGACCAATTTACACTTGACTACTAAACTAATGGTTGGCAGTTCAGCCTATCCAATGCCAATATGGAAGAAAAGCCTGGAAATTGTTTCAGAAAAGATTACTGAAAAGAAAATCCTATAGATTCATTCTATTCTGTAACACACAGGTCATCGTGAGTCACAATCAACTCAATCAAAGAGTTTGGTTTCATTCTTTTTTCTGTTCCTCTATTTATGAAAGCTGATAGGATTTCTTGTGGCTGTAGGTAATAGATCCCTCTCACTGCCCTATTGGAGAAATGGAGGTAAATATTTGATCTAATCTCAGCCAATTATATTATCCCTTCTACAACAATTCTGTATATCCAGTGGAGAGCCACACTGAAGGAAGGAACAGCTGGAGTAGAACCATCCCAGCAATGGTGCCTACGTCAGATCATGGACCGGTTCCCTCACCTTCTGGTGCACCCTTCTTCTCATCCGTGTCAAGCAATTGTTCCATATTCAATATTCCTTTTCCATGAGCCTCCTCATATCATTTTGGTAAATTTGTTTTTTCTTAGGTAAGCTGTGTGTGTGTGTGTGTGCATTTTCTGTTGTTTGTCATCAAAGAATCCTAACCATGGTCATGAATAATTTACTTCTCACAAAATCTGAAACACAGTGCTTATGACTCACATTAACTCTAAACACTGTACTTATGAAACGTGCAGAAATTATAATTGTTAACTCAATTTTTTAACTGATACCACTAAGAAATTCAGTATTTGGTTTATGTCACAGAGCTCATCAGAATCAGAGTTAAGCATAAAATAGAAACATATTGGCTTCTAATTCTGATGTGAACTTGAGTAAGTTACTTAACCTTTTTAGACTCTCGTTTCTTCAACTGTGAAATTAGAGGACTGGTCCAGATGATGTACATGATCTCCTCTACCTTTAAAATTACTTAGGGCTTCATCCAAGGCTCTTTCCTACAGACTTTTGCTCCATGGTGAAGGTCCCAAAATTTGGGCAAAATAAATCAGTAGGTGAAATATAGTGTTCCTAATACATTTTAATCATTCTTAAAAGTAAAATATGGCAATAGATTTTTCATTTGCATTTCCACAGTTTCTGTGGCTATCTCTCCTCAATATTAAAGTTTTCTTTCTTTCTCAATTAGAAATTATGAAACATCCTAAACATTTCTATTAACAAAGGGAAAATCAAACTTTTCTTGGTATATTTATGTATTTAAAGTTATTAGACATGTTGGAAGACAAAAATAGTTTGGGATCAATGTTTCACTAAATGTTACCTTGTCATAAGTGTCTACTTAAAAAAAAAACCCTCAAAAATAAAATTTTGACTGAAAAATTAATTTAGTAATTATTAGTTCCCATTTACGTTTTTATGTTAAGTTAAAAAATATAAAATAGTACAACATATGATTTTGAATGCATGCATAAGTAGTAATAGTATGAAAACCATTCAGGAGAATGATACAAAAGTAGAGTAGTGATTCCCTCCTAGGAAAGAATGGAAAAGATAGGGGACAGGAGTCCTGGAGTCTTTATGTGTATCTAGAACACATTATCATACCTATAAATCTAAAACAAATAAAGAAAAACATTAAGTGTCCTTAAAACATGATGATGAGTTATTGTTCATTAGATTATACTCTGTAACTTTTGCATGTTTTGGATATTTCATGTAAAAATATTTCAAAATAAAAGATATACAGTTTTAATTAGTGTTAGGTTATGGTAATTGAGCTCTGAAAATAACTGATGCTTTCCTTCATGACAAAATCAATGATCTTTCTTTTCTTTTTTCATTCTTTGCCTTCTTTCTTTTGAAAGACTTGAAAATTTTCTTGGCCGATTAAAGAAACTGCCTCTTTTGTTCCCTTCCTCACTGGTATTTTATTCTCCTCTAGTTTTAGTATTGTGACTAGTTCTTATTTTTATCATATCGTGTCAATATATAAATAATTTTTGCTTTTTATAGACATAATTCATTCTATATCTATAGTTTCCATATTTTCACTAGAAAAAAAAACGGCCTAAATTCTTTTGTGTTTTGTTTTAATTGTGATTTGGGTGAAAATTTACAGTACAAATTGACTTTCCATACAGCAGTTCACATACACTGTCTCATGATATTAACAGCAGTTTCTCACAGTGCAACAGCTCTCTTCCCACTTCATCCCCATAGTTACCTATTCCCTGTGTCCTTCCCTCTGATACATTCCTAAGGCCCTGAGCTGTCTCCCTGTGCATATATACCCCTTCTATTCTCCCATAATTGATCTCTCCAAGGACTGTATCTACCTAATATAATATTCACCTGATATGCCTGACTTTTGTTTGGTTGGAAGCTACAGAAGTGGTTTCAATTCCAGACCTGAAAGGCTGTTAGGTGCCATAGTCTCAGGGGTTTTATCAGGCTCTATCAGACCAGCAAATCTGGGATTTTTTTTTTTTTTTTTTTCCTTTTTTTTTAATGGTTTTGAGTTTTGTTCCACATTGTTCTCTCACTCTATCAGGATCTCCTACATAGATCCCCCTCCAAGTATTTGATAGCCAGGCAACATCTAGTTCTTCTGGTCTCATAGTCATATAGGCTGAGGATCACATGGTGTACCAGTCCTTGGACTAATTGTTTCCTTGCGTCTTTGGTCTTCTTCATTCTTCTTTGCTCTGGATGAGGAGAGATCTATCGTTTCATCTAGATGTCTGCTTGCAAACTTGTAAGATCCCAGTTCCTACTCATCAAAGTAGGATGTGGAACAATATTTTTTGTAGTATGTTATGCTAACTGAGCTTGATGTCCTCTGCAACCATGGTCATGAGCCCATAGGTCCAACTACCCATTCCATCTGGGTAGCTGTCTGTGGCCAAGAAATGACTACAACCTTTTCCCTTGTCAGCTCTACTGTGTACCTTGAAATTCTTACAGAACATACAAATACACTTGTGGAAACATTGTCTGCCAACCCTATGCATGGTCATGGGCACACTCCCCCCCCCTGCATAGACATACCTAATCATTCAGCCTGTCCAACCATCTATTCATCCTTATATCAATGTTTGGAGGGCCGAAGTTCTTTAAAAACTTGTTGTTTGGTGCTATCAAGTCATCTCCGACTGGTAACGACCTTATGCACAGCAGAATGAAACACCGCCCGGTCTTGCACCAGCTTCATGATTCTTGCTATACTTGAGCCCATCGCCACAGCCACTGTGTCAATCCATCTCACTGAGGGCCTTCCTCTCTTTCAACCCTCCACCTTACCAAACAAGACATCCTTTTCCAGGGAATGGTCCTTTCTGACAACATCAAAAAAAGAGAGATGAAGTCTGGCCATTCTTACTTCCAAGGAGCATTCCAGTTGCACTTCCTCCAGGACAGATTTGTTAGTTCTTTTAGCAGTCCACGGTACTTTCAGCATTCTTTGCCAGCAGCACAACTCAAAAGCATCAACTCTTCTTTGGTCTTCCTTATTCATTGTCCAGCTCTCACATGCACATGAGCCGATTGAAAATACTATGGCTTGTGTCAGGTGCACCTCAGTCCTCAAAGAGATATCTTTACTCCTCAGCACTTGAAAGAGGTCCTTTGCAGCCGACTTGCCCAGTGTTATATGTCGTCTGATGTCTTGACTGCTGCTTCCATTGGTGTTGATTGTAGAACCAAGCAATGTGAAGTTTTTGACAACTTCTATCTTTTCTCCATTTATCATGATGCTGCTTATAGGTCCAGTTCTGAGGATTCTGTTTTCTTATATTGAGATGTAATCCATACTGCAGACTGTATTCTTCAATCTTCCTCCGTAAGTGCTTCAAGTCATTCTCATTTTCAGCAAGCAAAGTTGTGTCATCAGCATATCACACTTAGGCAACTGTTTACAAGTGAACTGGAAACCTACCAAGGTTAGTGTCTTTGTTCATGAATTAATTTAATTGTTTCATCATATTATCCAGCCTAGGACTTTAAATAGCATATTTTTCTAAGAGGAAAATCCTATAGTGTCAGTTTGTACTTACCACAACTATGATTGTCTGTATCTTTTCCTACTATCTACAAGAAAAGGGAGGCAACTGAAAAAATTAAGTGAAGCAAAAACACAAAATGGAAAATTTATTTGGAAGAATTAGTATCAGATATTTATTTGATAATCTATTTCACTCATCAAAATATGAAATCAGAAGCCAGCTATGCTGAAGGAGTGAGTAGTTGGACCTGTGGACTTGGGACTGTGATCACAGGGGACATCAGACTCAATTGCCATAACATACTACACAAAAACGTTGTTCTGCATCCTACTTTAGTAAGTAGTGACTGGGATCCTAAAAGCTTACAAGCAGCCATCTAGATACAGTGATGGGTCTCTCCTCTTTTAGAGCAAAGAAGAATAAAGAAAATCAAAGAAGCATGGAAACAATTAGTCCAAGGGACTAGTAGACCATATGATCCTCAGCCTATGTGATGATGAAACCAGAAGAACTAGATGGTGCCTGGCTACCACTGTTAACCTCTCGGTGGGGCATCAGTGCAGCAGATCCTGGATAGAGTGGGAGAACAATGAGGAACAAAACTCAAAATCACACACATGCACACAAATGATCAGGTTTGCTGGTCTGATAAAGCCTGATGAGACCCCTGAGCCTATGGCCCCTAGTTACCCTTCAGGTCTGGAACTCAGTCCTGTGGCTTTCAGCCAAGCAATAGACAGGCATATGGGCTGAACATTTACATCAGGTAGATATCAATCTTGGAGTGATCAATTGTGGGAGAAGAGAAAAGCAGTGTGTGTGTAGGAAGACAGCTCTGCAGGATAAAAGTGCATGGAAAGGAAGGACACAGGGAAGAGGTGGCTGCTGGGGGCAGTAGGAAGAGAGCTGTTGCATTGTAGAGAATTGCAGTCAATGTCCTGAAACAAAATGTATATCAACTGCTGCATGGAAAATGAATTTGCTCTGTAAACTTTCACAGTATATCACAATAAAAATTTTAAAAATATATGAAAGCACAACTGATGGTTTTCAAAAAGGTTTTTGATATTAGGTTCCTCCAATATTTTGAAACCAGCTGAAGACTGGTTGGCCTCTAATTATAACAGAAATGTCATCATAAATCTATTTATTCATTCTCAAAGGAAATAGCCTGAAAAATTTAAGCAAATCCTATATAATGAAAAAAGTACTGAATTATACTTAAAAGTTTATATTTAAAACTTGCTCTATGGTGTATATATTTTTATATAGTTAATATTTATATATTATTATTTTGAGTTACTTTGTACACTATGGGAATGAGCTAATAATTCTTTAAGCATTCATCATTGAAGCACACAAATGTAACTGACCACCAATATCTGCCAGAAGACAGCTATTAAGAGTGATTAAAAGGACAGCATACAACCATTCTCATTCATTTCTATAAAATGAGAGCAAATCTTACACATGCCCTCTACTCACTAGAGTTGTTTTCATATTTAAAAATAACAATAATAATCGTTTACCAAATTGAACAATCTAGGTGTAAATGTAGCCAGATGGGAAGCTTGACCAAGGCTCTGAACTCACAGGACATAATCAGGGTTAGTATCATCTTTCTTGTTTCTAGGTGATGCTTCCCTGGCTGGTTCATGGTTTTAAGAGGTATGACAGTATTTCTGAATTCACATACTTAAAGATTCAGATCCAGAAGTGAAGAGTACAAATGTCTTTCCCAGAGGACAAAGTAAAAATATCATTGTAATTTCAAAAAAAAAAAAAAAAAACACAAGCTCACCACCTTTGAGTCCATCCAACTCATAGCGACCCCTCCTTGGGTTTCCGAGGCAGTATCACTACAGAAGTAGATTGCCCGATCTTTGTTTCAAGGACTGGCTGGTGGGTTTGAACCACAAGCCTTCTGGTTAGCAGTCAAACGCCTTAGGCACTACGCCACCAGAATTTCCAACTAGAAACCCATCACTAATAATAATGGTTGTAAAATTTTTCTTGACAAACCTAACCCTCTCCCTGAGCTTGTTATTACGTGTCATTGAGTTTGCTCCAACTCATAATGACCTGATATATAACAGAATAAAACCCTGCCCATTCCTGCACCATTCATACAATTGTTGCTACGTTTGCACCTATTGTTACAGCCACAGTGTCAATTCATCTCACTGAGGATGTACCTCTTTTTTGCTGATCCTCTATCTTACCAAGCATGATGTCCTTCTCCAGTGATTGGTCCTAGCTAATGACATGTCCAAATATCCTCACTTCTAAGGAGCATTCTGGCTGCACTTCCTCAAAGACTGATTTGTTCCATTTTTCTGGCAGTCCGAGGATCACTGGTGTTGCAGTGATTAAGTGTTCAGTTGCTAACTGAAAGGTCAGTGGTTTGAACCTACCAGCCATTCTGCTGGAGAAAGATGTGGCAGTCTGTAAAGATCACAGACTTGAAAACCCTATGGGGAAGTTCTACTCTGTCCTATAGGGTCATTGTGGGTCAGAATCGACTCGACAGCAATGGATGTGCTTTGGGTTCTGGCAGTCAGTGGCATATTCAACATTCTTTGCAAATCTGCAATTTGAACACATCTATTTTTCATCAATCTTCCTTTTCATTGTCCATTTTTGCATGTATGTAAACTAAACCAAATCCACTGCCATTGACTCAGTTCTGACTCACAGCGATCCTCATTGGGTTTCCAGGTCTGTAAATCTTCGTCCTATGGAGCAGCCTGTGGGTTTGAACCACTGACCTTCTGGTTAGAATCCAAATGCCTTACCCACTACATTACCAGAACGCTCTCTCTCTTTCTCTCTGTATATGTATATATATCTGTGTATGTGAATAATACACACACACTAGCCACCCATAATAAGCATAAATAGCTCAATGATTTGTCATAATGTGAAACATCTATGTAATTACTACATATCTCAAGAAAATAGAACATTAACCATACCTCAGAAGCCCCATGCACCTTCTAATAATGACCTTTTCCCTCCTCTAAAATAATCATTTGCCTAGTGTCTACATCCCCCTACCCACTGCCATTGAGTTGATTCTAACTCATAGCCACCTCCATTGGGTTTCCAAGGCTGTAAATCTTTACAGAAGCAGACTACTTCATCTTTCTTCATCAGATAGCTGGTGGGCTTGAATCACCAACCTTTGGTTAGTATCCAATCACCTTAACCACTACACCACCAGAGCTCCTTTTGCATGTATGTAAGACAACTGAAAATACTGAGCTAAGGAAGTAATAATCCCACTGAATGCACTGGAATGAAGATGGAGGAGGTGTGAAGGGGTGGGTCTCTGTGAGAAAATAGCAGAACAATGAATAAAGGCAAGACAAGAGTATAGAAGAAATTCATCCATCCTGCCCACCATGTCATCCTACACCTCACGAGAGTATGTTTCAAAAGCTCAGTCCTCAACATTCTGCTTTGGGTTTTTCTAGGTCATTTGAAAAATTGTCACTTTCAATCTTCAATGAGGAATTTTGGGTAGATTTCTAAGTTTCACTCTGTAATCTACCTGTTGTTCTGAGTTGATTATTTGCTTATGGATACATTCTTTTAAAAAAATTCATTCTCAAACTGGGGTATTGAAACTGGGGGACATAAATCCTGGGAGTACAAGGAAAAAAGTTTTATGGGGGTACTTCTACATGGAGATTTTAGGAAAGTTAATTCCAATTTATACTTTTCTCTAAAATGGATTTACCTCAGAACAGGCTTGTATTGACACTAGCCCTTTTCCTTCTTTAGTAAAGAAAGCTAAACCTCATACTCTTTCAAAATTGTACTAAGGTAGTTAGTTTTGGATACTTAAAACTTCCTGGGCATCAAAATAGGTTCTTGGAGGGTGGCTACTAATAGAAAGGTTTGTGGTCAAATCTGCACAGTGGTGCTAGAAAAGAAAGCCCTGGCAATCTGCACCTGTGAGATCACAGCCAGTGAAATCTCTGTGGAGCACAGTTATAGTCTGACACACACAGGGCTGCCATGACTTAGAATCAGCTTGGCAGCAATGGTTTTGGGTTGAGCATCAAAAAATCATAATTTGAATTATTGGTTTCAAAAATGTCTCCTTTAATAATTAATTAAGGTATCTTAAATCTACATGACTCTTTGTACTTCTCATTTACTCACATCTCTTGAGGAGCCATGGCGGTGAAATGGTAAAGAACTTGGCTACTAACAGAAAGGTTGGTGGTTTGAATCCATCAGTGGTTCTGTGGAAGGAAAGACATGGTGATCTGATCCTTGAAAGATCACAGGATTTCTGAGACTCTACCTTACTCAGGCCTTACAGGATCCTTATGAGTCCATCTCAACTCAAAGGCACACAATAGCAACCACATGCTTGTTAAGAGCAAGATTTAACCTATGTTATACTGTTCTGAATTCAGAAAAACCAAAGCAGTATAGGTCATGTTGAAAAATACACCTGAAATGTTTTATTGGTATGTTAGTCTGTGTTCTCTAGAGAAGCAAAACCAATAAAGCTTATACATACATATAGAAAAAGAGAAATTTATCTTAGGAAAACGGCTCACACACTTATAGAAGCTGGCATGTCCTAAATTCTTGGAACAAACATCAAGCTGGAGGCTTTTCCTGACTCATGCAGCTGCAGGGGCTGTCCAGCTCAAGGTTGGCAGGCAGTATACTGGTTGTTGAATTCAATGAATACGAATCCAAGATCTCCAGGCCGAATGGTGGATTGTTCACTCACGGACAGTTGTAGGCAGCACAACAGAATCCCAATCCACAGAAGAGTGTCTCTTTTCTCAGGATGTCCACGAATGTATTGCAAGCAGCCCAGACCCATAGGGAAACTCCCTTTCCATGGATTGGCTGCTCAAAACAAATACATCTGATCCCATCATGGAAATAACCCACATCACAACTACTTAAACCCCACAGAACTGTGGTCCTGCCAAGTTGACACACAGCTCCAATTATCACACTTGGGTTACCAGATTTTTCAAGAACATCTTAAATAAAAACCCATCGATAAAAAATGTACACGATTTTTTCCCAAAAAATCTGTGTATATTGTTTAGTAAAGTAGTTAAAACCAATTTCAATTATGAATTATAGTGTTGGCAAAGAATATTAAATGTACCATGGATTGCCAGGGGAATGATCAAATCTGTCTTGAAAGAACAGCCAGAACTCCATAGAAGTGAGGATGGTGAGAATTCATCTCACATACTTTGGTCATGTTCTCAGGAGGGACCAGTCCCTGGAGAAGGATATCATGCTCAGTGAAGTAGAGGGTCAATGAAAAAGAGGAAGACCCAATGAAATTGATTGATGCAGAGGCTGCAACAACGGGCTCAAATGTAACAGTGATTGTAAGGATGATGCAGGTCCAGGCAGTGTGTCATTCTGTTGTACATAGGGTCACTACGAATCAGAATCGACTTGATGGCATCTAACCATAATAACATTTCAAATCAAATTATTAGATATTATTTAATGAAGTAATTAAAACCTATTTTTATTCAAACATGAAATATCTATTCATTATAATAAACTACTTTCATGTTTTCCTATACTTAATCCAATTTCTCCCCTCCAAATAACAATTAAAAAAATAAACTTTTTAAAACTCAATGTAGAAAATTTTACAGACAACTTGAAATGGGTTAGAGGCACACCACTTTAAAAAAGGTTTAAATGGTTATGTGAGGTACATTAGCGGAAATCCACCTCAGCTGTGGAGGAGTCAGAGCGTCATCTTTGGATATAGTTTGAGTATGAACAGGCATCTGCTGGTCTAGATCATATTAGGAAACATTACTTCTAGCTTTCCATTATTTATTTGCTCAGTGTGAAGGCATTCTGCTTGGCCAGGGGTCACTACTGTTAGTGTTCCAAGCACTGCTCTCCAATTTTCTTGAATTCCCAGGAAACACATGTCATCAAAACCAACAACACACTTGCCCATTCCAAGAGGGTCTTGCATTCTGTTGGGGAGTTGGCAAGAGAATCACATTAGTGTGATGGAGTGAGATTAAGTATAAAAGTACAATTTTTGTTAAATAATAGGTTTACATTTTAATGAAAAGTAATAGTTTCTGGAATCAATGTTGCAACTTGGAGAAATTCCACGACTATGGCAGCACAAAGAGTGAAGAACTCAGGTGCTACTCATTACGTTATTGTTGTGTTTAGGCACCACCTAGTCATCTCCAACTCATAGCAACCCTCTGTATAACAGAACAAAACACTGCCAAGTCCTGTGCCATCTTCAAAATCCCTGCTATGCTTGAGCTCACGATTGCAGCCACAGCGTCAATCCATCTCATTGAGGGTCTTTTATCTTTCAAATCATTTTATCTCTGTGGGCATAAAATTTAGCTTAAGAAATAGTAAATGGCCATTGCATATGAACTACAATATACTTAGATATATTATTGAAATAATAATAAGCAAAATGCAAACAATTTTTCATTGAATATAAAGTTGTTAGGAATTTAATATGGTTTATGAAAAAGAGTACCATAGATTCCCAGTTATTTAAAAATAGATAGAGCCCATGGACTCAAAAAGATAATTTCTTATCCTCTCTAGGAAACAAATTTAGAATATAGAATTGAAATTCTTTCAACTGAGAGATTTTTTTTTTCCCAATTGCATACTTCAACATAAATTCAGATATCTAGCTCTATATAAGATATGTTCTTTATCTTTGCCTTAAGCATATTTGGAGAGAATATTCTGAGTCATCATTCAACCAGATGATCTCTTTGTCAAATGCATTAAAATACAGACTGTTTTATCACAACCAGTTTTATCAGAGAAATATGAATGAGATGCAATACTAAAATCTAAGGTGTTTTAAAATATCAGATGTCTGGAATTATATAGTTCAAGCCCCTGGACACTTAAACAAACTTTAGAAAACTTTATCTGAATATTTTAGCACCATGCAAACCCCTACACAAAGTATGATGGTGAATATGTGTGTTCGTGGCATATTCTAAGACATAGACTTGTCTAAATGGCATAAGTCATCCCGTCATCATAGCTATGATATATTAGAAAGCATTTCAATCCTTCTCTTACCTGTGATCATATAATAACAGTTAGCCTCTACTTGAATTAGAAAGTGCTGCCAGGTTTATTAATTTAGTCATAAACTTCATTTGAAAATAAAATCTCCTTTCAGACCTAGAAAACACATCCTAGCTTAGAAATATTAATTTTGATAGCATCTGTCCGTACAAGTTCCCTGGCCTAGACTAAACTTATAAAACTCACCTGGGTAAGGTCACCTGCCATCCACTTGACTACACTTCTTTCAGCATCCTAAGTTCCACCAATAACTCATAAGAGAAAGAGAATAATGATCCAATGCAAGTTTTGGGGTGGCTTCAATAAAATGTGAGAATTAGGTGAGAGCCAACACTGTTTGCAAATAAGTAAATTTAGACCAAGTGACTCATATCATAACAAATTTCATCTGGACTCAATATTTTTTTAAAAGAAATTGGGCACATTTATATGAGTCTGGGTTTGGAAGATTATAATAAGCATATAATGAAGAAAATAAACTACAATGGAAAACACTGAAAACACTGAAGGCTGTAACTACCTTAAATGTACACAGTGTATATGTACACATGCACACATATACACACACACACACAAAAGTACTTCTGATTGTTAAAAATCCATACAAAGTAAAAGAGCAGAGAAACTGGAAAAAATTTCAAATTTTATCAGATAATATGTTGATATTTTTCAACTCTAAAGAGCTCTTATGTTATTGTTAGATGCCATCAACTCAGCTCTGACTCATAGTGACCTAAGTACAATAGAACAAAACACTACCCGGTCCTGCACCATCCTCACAATTCTTGTTATACTTGATCCCATCATTGCAGCCACTGTGATCCATATCATTGAAGGTCTCCCTCTTTTTTGCTGACTCTCTACTGAGTATGATATCCTTTTTCAGGGAATGGTCCCTTCTAACAATATGACCAAAGAAAGTGAAAGGAAGTCTGGCCATTCTTGCTCGTAAGAAGCATTCCAGCTACACTTCTTCCAACACAGATTTGTTTGTTCTTCCGGAGGTCCATGGTATTTTCAGTATTCTTCACCAACACCCCAATTCAAAGACAGCAATTCTTGTTCAGTCTTCCTTATTCATTTTCCAGCTTTCCCCTGCATATGAGATGACTGAAACCACCATAGCTTGGGTTAGGCACACCTTAGTCTTCAAAATGATGTCTTTGCTCTTGAACGTATTAAAGAGGTCTTTTGCAGCAGATTTTCCTAGTGCTATACGATGCATGATTTTGTGACTGTTGCCTTATTGGGTGTTGATTGTGGATCCAAGTAAAATTAAATCTTTGACAACTTCAACCTGTTTTCCCTTTATTGTGATGTTGCTTATTGGTCCAGTTGTGAGGATTTTTGTTTTCTTGATGGTGAGGCATACTCCACACCGAAGACTGTAGTCTTTGATCTTCCTCAGTAAATGCTTCAAGTCCTCTTCCCTTTCAGCAAGCAAAGTTGTGTCAGCTGCATATCAGAGTTGTTAATGAGTCTTCCTCCAATCCTGATGTGGCATTCTTCTTCATATAGTCCAGCTTCTCGGATTATTTGCTCTAAACTCAGGTGGTATATCCTCAAGGTCGTATTTTGGCTCTCTTAGATTTTTTTCAGCTTCAACTTGAACTTGCCTATTAGCAATTGATTGCTTGTTCCACAGTCAGCTCCTTGGTTTATTTTGACTGATGGTATTGAACTTCTCCATCACCTCTTTCAACAGATGTAGCTGACTTGTTTCCTTTGTATATCATCTGGCAAGGTCCATGTGAACGGTTGCTGTCTATGTTATTGAAAAAAGTATTTGCAATGAATAAGTTATTGGTCTTGCAAAATTCTGTCATGTGATCGTTTCTGTCACCAAGGCCATATTTTCCAAATGCTGCCTCCTCAAAGTAGAGTCAATATTAATGATATGGACAGAGTAAAGCTTTTGGAACCTTCATTTGCTGATGGGGCATGACTCAAGATGGAAAAAAACAGCTGCCAATACTCAGTAATAATGAGAACATGGAATGGAGGAAGCATGAATCTAGGAAAATTGGAAGTTGTCAAAAATTAAATGGAATGCTTAGAAATAGATTTCCTAGGCATTAATGAACAGAAATGGACTGGTCTTGGCCATTTTGAATCAGACAATCATATAGTCTACTGTGCTGGAAATGACAAAATGAAGAGGAATGGCCTTGCATTCACTGTCAAAAGAAACATTTCAAGATCAATTCTGAAGGACAGAGCTGTCAGTGATAGGATAATATCCGTCACTGACAAGGAAGACTGGTTAATACTGCTATTGTTCAAATTTGCACAGCAACGACTCAAGGCAAAAATGAAGAAATTGAAGAATTTTACCAATTTCTTCAGTCTGAAATTGACCAAACATGCAATAAAGACTTATTGGTAACTACTGGTGATTGGAATGTGAAAGCTGGGAAAAACTCTTGTAGATCAATGGAAATAAGACAAAAATCTCCAAAAATGGGCATTTCATAAAAAAAAAAAGATAGAAAAACAAAGTGTCATGAATAATCCAATTTAAACTCAAAATATATTGATTTTTATACAAAACTGAACAAATACCAATAAATGTGTTTTTTTTAGTTTAGTATGGAAAAAGTGTATTTTCAGTGTTAGTGGGAAATTTAGAAGTATACTTCAAAAGTCTTAAATGGGGACAAGCTCCATGACACAGTCCTTTTATGTCCATGAATTTTTCCTAAGGATGTAGTCATTGTTGTGTGCTGAAATAAACCTATAAAGCAAAAACATTATTAATAATTTGAAAAACTATAATCAAACTAATTAAAAACAAGATTTTGTACCTCATATGGACTACTATGGGAGCTCTGGTGGAGTAGTGCCTAAGGCATTTGACTGCTAACCAGAAGCCTGGTGGTTCAAACCCACCAGTCACTCCTCATAAGGAAGATTGGGAAACCTACATCCATAGTGATATTGCCTCAGAAACCCAAGGAGGGGTCGGTATGAGATGGATCCAATTCGACAGCAGTGAGTTTGTTTTTTTAGTTTATGGACTTCTATGTCACTATTGAAATGAAATGAAAGAATATTGTTTAATTATTTTTATTTATTTATTTATTTATTTAAAGTTATTTGGTGCATGTTACTGCCAGGAATCTTTCAGGGTTTTTTTTTTTTTTTTCCATATACATTTGATTCTAATAACAAGCCTGCGAGGTGAGGCAGTTACTAAGAGTATCTTTATTTTGCATATGGAAAAACTGGGACACAAAGCAGTAAGTGACTTGTCCAAGATCATATAGTTAGTGCATGGTAGAGTATGTCTATTCAACCATGGAACATGCTGTGATTGGCTAACATCTATTCATATTTTCACTAACGTGTGTATTTTAATTCCCTGGATTACAATGCTTACAGCGTTCGTGTTAGGGCATCAGGATATGATGTAGTGAACGAGATTTCTTCTGTATCATGTTCTCCTTCTGATCAAGAAGTGAGTTGCATACCACACACTCATTGCCATCAAGTCATAGCTTGCAATACATATCAATCCAGGAGCATTGTGGGAGAACAAAATCAGCTTTGGAAGTATTCCATCATAATAGCTATTTTGGATGAGATGCAGCCCATTTGACATCATCCTTGCATAGTGCTCATTCATTCATTATAAGGCTATTCTTCTCCGAATTCTTTTTCTCTATATACATATAAAGCAGTCCATTTCAGTGCACTCACAATATATAATTGTAATATATGTAATACCGACTCACCCCACTACTCTCTGAAAGCTATCTTATACTTTAAGCCAAAGAATTAGAGCAGCAGCAGATTTTTTTTGCACATTCTAGGCCAGTAAGTTTCAGTGCAAATTCTCTCAGCCAGTAAGAGTTTTAAAGTGCTACTTAGAATGGATTGGTCTATCGTGTGTATCATTTATTTTGCTCTGCTCTAAATTTTTGCAATGTATTTTATCTTTGACCAAGAGTTTTGACACATCTAAAGCTGAGCAAGTGATTCTACTAGATCTGCCTCAAAGAAACAAAAAGTAAATAAATAAAAATAAGTACCAGTCTGCATATTAAAATGCAAAGCTATATGTGTGGTGTGGGGTGGGGTAGAGCAGTGCATAGCTTCAGGTAAAGGAAACAAATAGTAAAGACTAGCAAACAGTGAGGGATTGACGATGATTCATGGACCTTATGAAGGGTTCCCTGAAAATCACTGTAACCTTTGAAGCTTAATGGTTAAGGACAGACTTTGACTTCAGGGGAACTGAAGCAGTACACAAGCCACCACAGTACAACAGACAGATGAGTGGTGGCAGGGAAACTGAGGTCATGGGAAAATCAGTTGTTAATGTAAGATGACTAGAGTGCTCACTGATTGGGTTATTTTTCCATTGCTCATTTTCATTCTTCTGGATTGAATCTACTTTCTAATCTCTTACTTATAATATTATATTAGGTTCATGGTATCGAGTGGGGATTCAACTAAAATGCTTTTATTAATCTGAATTTAGATATCTGTCAGGTTTTTAAGGGGCACGGTCATTAAGGAAAATACCTAGTTTTAATACAGCTTCTCTCCCATACTGATCAAGATAATGTCTGTAAGCAACCACTTTATCTCCATTTAGTTACACCAAGCAAGCTAAATGAAGATAATGGTTTATGAGGATGTGTTGACTTTTCCCAGGGCCGTGTTTCCCAAATTTGTGTTCTTGGAAACCAATCCTCAAAAGTGTTTTGAAAAAGAATCAGCAAAATTTCCCCTGGGTTGTAATGTTAAGGAAACACTATGCTAAACAAAAGTAGCTCTGGTGGTGTAGCGGATAAGGCATTTAGCTGCTAACCAGGTCAGTGGGTCAAACCCAGCAGCTGCTCTGCAGAAGGAAGATAGGGCAATCTATTCTGTAAAGATTTACAGCCTCAAAAACCCAAGTGAGTTGGAATCAACCCAGTGGGGGTGGGTTTGTTTATGCTAAATAAAATTCTTTAGTGTTTTTTTAGTCCTGGCTTGTCCAAAAACTTACATATGTGAATATATCTTATGCATTTCCAAAGGGTGGCTATGTTATCATTCCCCAAGAGAAATGACTATAAGAACCCCTTTGAAGGAACATATATCACCATCTCATGCTTGGGGGGGAGGCACTCTAGGGCATTTTCCAACAAGCTTCTTTGCTGGGTTCTTTTTGTTTCTCCATCTTTATTTTCCAATTTCCTACTTATCTTGCTCATGATAATCTATTAGTAGAACTCTGACAGGTGGTAGTTTATCTCTTCAAAAGTTTTCCACGTAATTTGTCAAAAAAAGTCATGTATTTTTGTTTCCAAGTTAGATTTTTCACTATAAAATAATATCTATTTATCAAGAAAATATTTAGTTAAAAAAATTTAAGTGAGAGAAATATAATTATGAAAATGCATACTATCCTCAAGTATAGAAAACTTGTTTGCATTTTCATTTAATTTCTTTTAGTTTTTATCCATATCAAGCATAAAAAGTCAATTATAATTCTGCTGAATAATAAATTTGTGTCCTTGTTTTAATTTTACATTATATCATTAGCATGTTTCAGTTAAATGATGAACTCTGTTCAAATATGATACTTAAAATAAAATACAAATCATTTAATTAAACCCATCAGGCCCTATATAAGACTCACCTCCTACCTACCACTCTACTGAAATACTCTAACTACTAAGAAATACTTTCTTAACTACTCCTTGGACAGACTTATCTTCTTGCTGGTTCCCATCTCAGAGCTTTAACTTCTACTTTTGTTCCTTTGAAATATTCTTCTCCTAGATATGTACAAAGTATCTTCCTATTCATCATATATGTTAGTGATATTTGCATAGGTCAGAGATACTGATACTCCATATCCCAGGATTCCAACATAACTGCTATTCTTAAAAAAATGAAGTCCTGGCATTTTTGTTGGTGTTGTACCAGTTAAAATAATCTGAAATTGGGATCACTTATGTTTTGAAATTAAGATCAGCAGTTAAATCATTAAATTTATATGAAAAGAGAAAAAAAGCACAGTGTACAGATCTGGGATTGTTCACGCCTATGGAGATAAGATGCCAATGTATTGTGGGTCGTAGAGCTTCTGTTAGGAGCTCTGGTAGCATAGTGGCTAAAGCACTTGACTGCTAACCAGAAGGCTGGCGGTTCAAACCCACCAGCCACTCCTCGGAAGGAAGG
>NW_006921617.1:2866725-2888879 GCF_000298275.1 Orycteropus afer afer
GCTGCATCGGTATAAGCGGAGACCCTAGCTCGAGCTAGCCAATAAACTTTCCTTTTGCTTTTGCATTATCGTGTCAGTGGTAGCTTCCTCACGCCAACACTCCTTTCAAGACCTGAGACCAACAATCAGATCTATCCTGCAAAGTGCTGACAGGCAGCCGAGAAAGACCACTGGAGACTTCCCTGGGGGAGCACCAACTGGCAGGTGAGAACAGCCATCTGAGACCTCCCTGGGTTAAGGAAGAAGACACACCACACCAGCATACCAGCGATCACCACAAAGATCTACCTTCAGCCCCTGATTTTATTGGTAACTTGGGTCAGCAAATGGACACATGTAGCACTGCTGAAACCTGAGCAGAGAGTCCATTGGTGATGCAGGAGAGCAGGCCTGGGGAAGTGCCCCTGCAGTGGCTCACTGAGTAGGCTTGTGTCAGCTTAGTGGCACTGAGAGGCTGGTGCTTGACTTTATCAGTAATATTGGGACCACAGATTACTAGCAGGCACTCTCCTGACTCCAGTACCATTGAAACCAAGAGGATCTTTTGTGCCACAGGTAGATGGACCCACAGAGGAATTCCCGAGGTGGATTGCCGTCTGGGCCAGTTGTGCCAGCAGTGAGGGTGGGTGGGCCCAGAGACAGAAACCCCTGTGGCAGATCATGGAGATGGGAAGTTGTCTTGTGTAGGCTTTGTGGTACCCACAGGCCTTGGGAGTGGGGTTTTTTGCATGTGTCTGAGCCTGGCAGAAAGTGGTGACCACCTAACACCTGGAGTCCTTGCTGAAATTGAGCTGTAGGATAACAGTCCAACTTTCATCAGTAGCAGCCTGCTCAAAACCCTAGAAAAGCCCCTAGCAACAGTGAGCTTTCCTTCTTCCACTCCACCTTCTCTGCCAACAACATCACTCATCCAATAGAAGAAACCACATTCAGCCACCAAAAAACCTCCCAGTTCAAACTCTAAAACCTCTTTACAACAAACAGAAACTTATATCCACATTCCACACAGTGGTTCCATCATCATGAAGAAAACTGCAGAGCAACCCGGCATACCTGAATTAATAACTAAAAAAATAAAATACACTAGCTTCACTTTCTCAAGATATTAAACCATAAAACCAAGACAAAACAAATCAATACATAACCAACAGTTAAAGACAACCTCAAAATATCTAAGGCACTTGACTGCTAATCAGAAGGCTGGCCACTCAAACCCACCAACCACTCCTCAGAAGGAAGATGGGGCAATCTACTTCCATAGTGGTACTGCCTTGGAAACCCAAGGAGGGGTCGCTATGAGTTGGGTCCGACTCGACAGCACATAACAACAACAACAACAAAAATCAAACAAACAAACAAACAAAAAACAGGACAAGGCATTAGAAGCAAAATCACAAACAAAGGTCTCAATAAACATGGAGGAAGAGGAGGCAATAGAATTATCCGAGAAGGAATTTAGAAGATATGTTATAGAGCTTTACAAAAGCCTAAGGAAACCCCAAAGAGAAACAAGGAAAACAAAGACAGTTCCCTGGAAGAACTCAGGAAAATCATTCAAGAATAAAATAATAAGATTAATGCACAATCAGAACTCATACAAAGACAACAGTTAGAAATCCAGAATATGAATACCAAAATTACAGAATTACATAGCAGAGTAGAAGTGAAACAGAGTAAAGTAAAAACTATTTCCCCCACCCTGGCGCCTGGATGGGAATAGATAGGTGGACTGGATTACCCTCAACTATTTTCCTTAAAGAACTGAATAGAAAACATTCCTTCCTACAGATGATAGACTTGCTAAAAGTATTTTAGAAACAACTTTTAAATTAATTCTTGCCCAGGGACATGCAGACATGGCACTAGGGCAGAAGGGAAGTATTTTAGAAACAATTTGTAAATTAACTCTGGATGGGGACATAAGGGAACAAAAGTTAATTGCTGACCCTCTCCCCCCTGCCCAAGCGCCTATCAGCTGATAACAAGAAACTAGTGACTCATCCATAATTGTCACCCATTTCATGTTCACACCCCAAATTCCTCAAACTTTTTGTGAATATGCAAAACCCCCTCTCCTGAAACCTACAGAAACTGTGCTTCATAAGATCTTGGGGAGTTTAGATCTGGGTACTAAATACTCCTAACTCCTTGCACTGCTGCTTTGCAATAAATAATGTTCTCTCCTCTCAATCTTGGTATGTAAACTATTTTGGCCTGAGTGTGCACTGGCCAAGGACCCGCGTTTGGTCCGATAACAATTTGGTACCCCGGATGGGACCGAGGGTCTCTGGCCCTCTGTCTGGAGTATGAGAATCCTCAGACGGTGGAAGCGGAACGGACTCCTGATGGACCTTGTGCGCACTCAGACACTGCTTTGTCTGAAGGTACGTGAGGGGTGGTCTGCAGCATCCTTGGCCTCTAGGTGCTTTTGAGAGAAGAGAAAATTATTCTGGGTTTAAAGACATCTATTGGTGAGTATAGATTAAATTCTGGTCTGGCTTATCGTTGCTGGGGAAGTTGAAATTTTGGCTAATAGTCTAATTAAGATACTCCACAACTAAAGCACTCTTAAGAATTTATACTCTGGTCTGGTTTGGCTGCTAGCTCATAGGAAGGTTGAAAATTTGGTTGGTAACCTTAATAAGACACCTTAATAGCTGAAGCACTCTTAAGCTAGCTTTAAGCTTATAGCGAGGTTGAAATTTTGGTCCTTCAGGGTAACCTGAAATTAAGATCACCTCCATAGCTAAAGCATCATCATTCTAATCAGATCTGGTTTTGGTTTGGTTTGAGTGTGGATTTACTGTAGCCCACGTGTTTGTTGGGATCCTATACCTTAATCTGTTGTGTGTGGATGAGAGTGTGGGTACCTGGTGACCCAGGTGTCTTTTAATCAAAATCTCTCTGCAGCTCACGTATTTCTTAGAAATACTTTACTATGAATTCTGGTCTGGCTCTGCTTGATTTGTTTGTGTGTGAGAAAGAGTGTGTGCGTGCGTGGCACCGGTGCAACAGTTTCGAGTGGTTGTAAGTGTGACTGGAAATTTGGTAACCAAGGTTCGGTACCAGAATGGAGCCCCTTGGCTGCGTTCTGAAAAACTGGGCTCAGTTTGACCTTGAGCCTATGAAGAGAAAAACTGGTATTTTTTGTAACACCATCTGACCACAGTATTGGTGAGTCTGGGGATAGATGGTCAGAAAGTAGAAGTCTAAACTATGATATTATCCAGTTAAATATCAAAAGTAGGAAGAACTGTTTCATCTAGAGTTATACTTAGCTTTGTTTCAAAACAGGGTTTACAGAAACAGTGTGGGGGAATGGTTGTACGATCTAAAGGGAAAGCGGGTTTTAAAGGTGTCCTTCAGGACTCTGAAGATCCTTACCCTGACTCAGTTCCTCCCCCATCTGCTCCTCCCCCATACCTCCCGGAGTCAAAAAAACAATTCACCTATGATTCCACCACCTAAGTCTAAAGGAATTTTGAATTCTGAATCCCCTAAAACTCCAGTGGTGTTATATCTCCCTTTACCTGATAGCACCCCAGAAGTCACTCAGAAAATGAGTACCCCTCAGGAAATGGTCTCCCCAGTACACTCTCAGAGTGATGTAAAATTTGACTAGGGGTATAGGCCAGATCTCTCAGGGCAATACCCATTACAACAGATTCCAGCTGGTTTTAAATCATAAAGGAAATCGTGGGAGGTTTCATTTGGACTCATATGCCATTCACCATGTCTAATTTACATTAATATTAATATGTTATTAACTACCTTATCCCTGAAGAGAGGCAAATGGTATTAGAGAAAGCTAGAGCAAAAGACAACAGACTTCACAACCTCCATCCTGAAAACCTAGTCAGGGGCCACAGCCATCAATCAGGCAGTGCCAGGAACAGATCCAGAGCGGAACCCTAATAACCCAGAGAACAGAACAAGGTCGGAGTACATTGTCGTAGGGCTCCAGAAGGGGGGCCCAAAGCAGATTCAGAAGTTCAGGAAGTACAAGGCCTCAAGGGAAATCCTTCTGCTTTCCTCAAATGGGTATATAAAACTTACCATCAATGTACTGACACCGATCCAGGTGCCAAAATTAGCAGGGGGACTGAGTTATGAATACTTCTCAACTTGTCGAGGTTGCCGTTAAGGTCTACAATAACCAGGACCAGGAGCAGGAGAATCAGAAGCAAAGAGACACGAAGCAACAAACTACCTTGCTGGCTGCTGCCCTGGGAGACCTGCCATGAAGTCGATCCTACCGGGTAAGTCTCCATGGGCCCCCAATGGATAGAAAGGGAGCGAATCAAGCTCCTCCTCCAAGAGGCCGATCAACAAAGTTGGGGCCTCGACAGTGTGCTTACTGCAAGAAGGATGGGCACTGGAAGAGGGAATACCCAGAACGAGCACTCCAAAACCAACCAAAGGAGGCCCAGCAGATAGTAAGCACAGCTAACAGAAATCAAGAATGATGGGGCCCAGGGGCAAATTCCTATCTCCTACCAGGAGCCTGGATGGCAATAACTGGGAAAACAGCCCATTAAATCTCTACTGGACACAGGGGCAACCTCAGTCCTAAACATCTCCAAGGTCCCTCTGTCCCAGAAGACTATGAGCATTACTGGAGTTTCAGTAATGTACAAATCTTCTTCATCTTCTTGAATGCAAGGTTGGGAGCACTGTATTAACTTGGAAGTTTTATACGTGCCTGAATACCCTGTTCCTCTGTTGGAATAAGACTTAATAACCAAGTTAAATGCTCAGGTTACTTTCTCAGCTAACAAGCTCCAGGTGGATGTTAATCCCACCCAGGCATGGGCCTTATAGACAACCTCCTGCAATTACCTGCTGCTATGAACTACAGAAGCGACAGGACAAAACTATCACTGCAACCAGCACTTGTTATGGGAAAAGATGTCCTGTATAATTGGCTGAGTAAACTTATTGCAGAACTGAATCTGTACAGAACTATCCAAAAGGTTACATAAGGCTTCTTGACCTATGCCAGAAACAATCCAAAATGCAGCACACCTCCTGTGGTAAGAGGAATTCAAAGAAGAGGACTGAACCTATTCAAAGACTGGCAGGTAAAATTTATAACCCCTAAAAAATCCAGGTACCTGTTAGTATTTATAGATACTTTCACTGGACGGGTGAAAGCCTTTTCCTGCAGCACGGAAAAGCAGCAGAGGTGAGTAAACCCTATTAAAATTATCCCCAGTTTAGTTTGTTAGTCTCATTTCAAAGTAATTATGAGGGAACATTTGCATCTCGAATAGTCCAACAAGTAACAGGACTAGGCTATTGACAGGAAAAAACTGAGATGAAGCATACTTTTAAGACACTAGCTAAGATGTGCCAAGAGACCAGCTTATCTTAGATAAAACTCCTTGACCTGCTGCAGATCTGGACTACCCCCAGAAGCAGGCTTAAATTAAGCCCATATGAAGTATTATATGGGAGACCATTTTCTAGAGCATGGTATCCTAGTTATGCAGGAAGGGAGACCTTAAAATTGTTAGGGAATTGGATATTTTAAAACACATGCAAACTTTGTCTGCAACATAAAAAATTATTAGCCAGTTTGCTACCAGCAGGTTGTTGTATCCTACAGATACTCACCTTTATAGCTTCTGTCCAGGAGATTGGGTCCTACTAAAGGAGTGGAACAACTGGACTCCCCCGAGCCAACTCCAGGCCAAATGGATTGGGCCTTATGAAGTATTGCTGACAACACATTCTTCAGCCAAACTGAAGGAAGTCCACCCTTGGATACATCACACCCGATGGAGGATAATACCAAACTGCACTGAGAACTCTCCTCAACCTATAACTAAGTTTTATTCTACAGGGAACAGCCTTGGGGAACAGGGAGACTTAAGAGAACCTGGGCAACTGAATATTAAGTATCCCCAACAACCTGTAGTGAAACATACTTGTGAGCCCACTGAGGATCTTAAGATTTTATTGAAAAGGAAACTTATTCTGGGTTAAGATATAAATGTAATTCTAATCAACTTCATGATTGTCTTATCCCAAACACCTTCTAAAGGAGGAAAGTAGTCTAACACCCTTATAAAAACTCCAACAAATTCTATTAGACCACACTCCTGAGGCTAATAATTATTGAGTGTGCATACTCTCCTTGACACAAAGGGGTATGTATATATGACAGGATTTTACCCCCACCTTTGGGATAGACTTTTCTTGGCTCACCTCTTGGTTACCCAATTTAGGGTGGTTTGAAATCCTTATTTATTACAATACTCCTCTTATTAGCAATAACATTCTTTATTTGCTGTTGTATTCAATGTCTACCTAGGTACCTACCTGTCTTCAAACCTCCAGAATTACAAACTACTCTACAGGTACCCCTAGCCTCTTCTCCCCAGACTATGGCCAGAAGATTCCATGAACTGTCCAAACTACAAGAAGCTTACTGACCAGGGATTAAGTTCCACCATCTTTGCCCCAGTCAGCAGGAAGCAGCTAGGATGAGTCCTCGCCCCATATCCCAAAATTGTGGAACAGTAACCATTCTAAGGGGGAATTGGAAAATGAGTAAAATGTTCCCCAAGAATGTGGAACAGTATCTATTCTAAGGGGGAATTGAAACAGAGTAAAGTAAAAACTAATTCCCCCACCCTGGCATCTGGATGGAAATAGATAGGTAGACTGGATTACCCCCAACTATTTTCCCATCCCAGACAGATGAGTATTCAGTTCCTTAAAGAACTGAATAGAAAACATTCCTTCCTACAGATGATAGACTTGCTAAAAGTATTTTAGAAACAACTTGTAAATTTACTCTGGTCCGTGGACATGCATACCACTAGGGCAGAAGGGAAGTATATTAGAAACAATTTGTAAATTAACTCTGGCCCGGGGACATAAGGGAACAAAAGTTAATTGCTGACCCTCTCCCCTCTCCCCTCTGCCCAAGCTCCTATCAGCTGATAACAAGAAACTAGTGACCCATCCATAATTGTCACCCATTTTATGTTCACACCCCAAATTCCTCAACCTTTTGTGAATATGCAAAATCCTCTCTCCTAAAATTTACAAAAACTGTGTTTCCTGAAACTTACAAAAACTGTGTTTCTTGACATCTGGGAGTTTAGATCTGGGTACTAACTACCTGAAACTTACAAAAACTGTGTTTCCTGACATCTGGGAGTTTAGATCTGGGTACTAACTACCCCTAACTCCTTGCACTGCTGCACACTGGGCAGGGACCCACATTTGGTCCAATAGCAGAAGCACAAAAGAGTAGGTTAGAACTGGCTGAAGAATGCATATCCCAACTAGAAGAAAAATCCCTGGACACCAGCCTATATGAAGAAAAATTGGAACAAAGATTTAAGAGAAATGAAGAGAACCTAAGAATTATATGGGGTGACATGAGAAGAAACCACATAAGACTCATTGGAATTCCAGAAAAAGAAGAGATGAAAAAACAACCCAGAAAATTGTGGAAGACCTGCTAACAGAAAACCTCCCCCACATCATGAATGAAGAAAAGATATTTGTCCAATAAGCTCATAGAACCTCATACAAGGTAGATCCCAAGAGAGAAACACTGAGGCATATTATAATCAAACTCTCCAAAATCAAAGACAAAGAAAATATTTTGAGAGCTGCCTGGGAAAAAAGAAATATTACTTATAATAATCAAACAGGCTGAGCCCTGATTACTCAGCAGAAACCATGCAGGCAAGAAAGCAATGTGACAGCATATATAAAATGCTAAAGGAAAAGAGCTTCCAAACAAGAATCCTATATCCAGCCTAATTATCCATCAAATATGAGGGTGAAATCAAGGCATTCTCAGACAAACAGAAACTATGGGATTTTGTAAAAACCAGACCAACCCTACAAGAAATGCTTAAGGAAGTTCTTCCAATAGAGAACCCACAACAGAGATGAAAAAAATCAGGATATGTGGCATCAACACTAAAACCAAATCAGAAATAAAAAAATAAGAACATAAAACATTGCACTCTTAAAACCAAGGAAGTCAATCAGCACACAACAACAGCAACTAACCTATTGGAGGTAATAAAACGTCTAGGTACAAATTTCCAAAGGGAGAGGAAAACAGGACAATGTCTTCACAGTACACACTGTTCTAAAAATGTAGAGACAAGAATACACTCCAAGGTAACCACAGAGAAAATTAACAATCCCCCTAAGCAAATCCAGAAGGAAGGAAAACATATGGGTTTAATAAACACAAAACCAACAATAAAGAAAAAAAAAAAAAGGGAGAAAGCATTAGCCAACAAACCAAACCCAGCACAGAGAAGTATATAGACCAAGGAAACACCAACAACATGACAAAAAAACACAACCAAATAACAGCAATCAATTCATACCTATCACTAATTACAATTCAATGTGAATGGGCTAAATGCACCTATGAAGAGAAAGAGACTGACAGACTGGATAAGAAAAGAAGACCCATCAATATGCTGTCTACAAGAGACCCACCTTAGACACAAAGATAAAAACAAATTTAGAGTTAAGGGATGGACAAAAAAAAAAAATACCAAGCCAATGGAAACCAAAAAAGAGCAGGAGTGGCAATATTAATTTCTGACAAAATAGACATTAAGGTGAAAAACCTCATAAGAGACAAAGAAGGACATTATATCATGCTAATAGGGTCAATTGAGAAAGAAGACATTACAATAATAAATAGTTTTGCACCCAATGAAAGTGCTCCAAAATACATGAAGCAAATATTAACTGAATTAAAAGGGATATTGGACAACTCTACAATAGTAGTAGGAGACTTTGACATACCACTTTCAAAGAGGGACAGGTCAACTAGAAAAAAACTCAACAAAGATACACAAGAACTCAAGAATCCAATCAACCAACTCCACCTCATAGACATATACAGAGCATTTCACCCAACAAAAGCACAATTCACATTCTTCTCCAGTGCACATGGATCCTTTTCCAGAATAGACCATATGTTACAACATAAAACAAGCCTCAATAAATTCAAAAGCACTGAAATGCTACAAAGCATCTTCTCAGACCACGATGCTATCAAATTAGAAATTAATAATAAGAAGAACAAGGAAAAGCATCAAAACTATGGAAGCTGAACAGCTCACTGCTCAAAAACTACTGGCTAATAGAACAGACAAAAACTGAAATTAAAAAATTCCTAGAAACAAATGAGAATGAAGATACATCCTACCAAAACTATGGGTGAAAGCAGTACTCAGAGGACAGTTTATAGCAATAAATGCATACATCAAAAAACAGAAAAGAAAGAACATCAACACTCTAACTCATCAACTCCAACAACTAGAAATAGAATAACAAAGGAATCCTACAGTATCTAGAAGCAAGGATACAATAAAGATCAGAGCAGAAATAAATGAAACAGAAAACAAAAAAAACATAGAAAAAAATTAACAAAACAAAAAGCTCGTTCTTCAAGATTAATAAAATCAATAAACCATTGGCAGATCTAACAAAAGAAAAGAAATAGAAGATCCAAATCACAAGAATTGTAAATGAAAGTGATGTAATCACAACAGAACCAACTGAAATAAAAAAGATACTGACAGAATATTACGAAAAACTGTACTCCAACAGATTTGAGAACCTAGAAGAGATGGACAAGTTTCTAGAATCACTAGACCTACCTAAACATCCCACTCAGAGATAGAAAACTTGAACAGACCTATAGCAAAAGAAGAAATTGAACAGATCATTTAATAATAATAATAAAAAAAAACTTCCCACAAAGAAAAGCCCTGGCCCTGATGGTTTCACTGGAGAATTTTATCAAATATTCAAAGAAGAGATGACACCTATGTTACTCAAGCTATTCCAAAACATAGAAAAAGATGGAATACTCTCAAACTCATTTTATGAAGCAAGAATAATACTAATACCAAAACCAGGGAAAGACACCACTAGAAAGGAAAACTACAGACCAATATCCCTCATGAACATAGATGCAAAAATCTTTAACAAAATCCTAGCCAACAGAATCCAACACCATACTAAAAAATTACTAAACCTGGACCAAGTGGGATTCATACCAGGTTTACAAGGGTGGTTCAACATCAGAAAATGAATCAATGTAATCCACCACATAAACAAAACAAAACAAAAGAACCATATGATCATATCAATTGATGCAGAAAAGGCATTTGATAAAATCCAACATTGATTCCTGTTCAGAACTCTCAGCAAAATAGGGACAGATGAGAAATTTCTCAACATAACAAAGGCTATGTATGCAAAGCCAACAGCCAACATCGTTATTAATGGAGAAAGATTCAAGGCATTCCCCTTACTAACGGGATCCAGACAGGGATGCCCACTATCACCACTTCTATTTAACATTGCATTGGAAGTCCTGGCCAGGGTAATAAGGAAAGAAAGAGAAATAAATAGCATACAAATTGGCAAAGAGGAACTAAAACTATCTCTATTTGTGGATGATATGATCCTGTACATAGAAAACCCAAGGGATTCAAAAAAAAAAAAAAACACCACTGGAACTAATAGAGAGGTTCAGCAAAGTGGCAGGAGGCAGGATACAAGGTCAACATATAAAGATCAGTTGGATTCCTGTACACCAACAAAGAGTCCTGTGTCCTCTGTTAAAGAAATAAGGGAAACAATACCATTTACAACAGCAACTAAAAAGATAAAATTTCTAGGAATAAACGTCACCAGAGACACAAAAGACCTATACAAAACACTGCTACAAGAGACAGCAAGGGCACTACAGAAATGGAAGAATCTACCTTGTTCATGAACAGGTAGACTAAATGTTGTGAAAATGTCAATACTACCTAAAGCAATCTACACATTTAATGCAATCCCGATCCAGATTTCAACCAAATTTTTTAAGGACATGGAAAAACTAATTACTAATTTTATGTGGATAGGAAAGAGACCTTGGATAAGCAGAGCATTTCTCAAGAAGAAAAACAAAGTGGCAAGTCTCATACTCCCAGATCTTAAGAACTACTATACAACCACAGTAGTCAAAACAGAATGGTATTGGTACAATGATAGACAGATAGACCAATGGAAGAGAATAGAAAGTCCAGATATTGACCCATCCATCTATGGACAACTAATCTTTGACAAAGGTCCAAAATCCGTTAAATGGGGGAAGAGACAGCCTCTTTAACAAATGGTGCTGGCAAAACTGGATATCCACCTGTAGAAAAATGAAAAAAGACCCATACCTCACCCCATACACAAAAACAAACTCAAGCTGGATCAAAGATTAAATGTAAAATCCAAAACTATAAAATTCATTAAAGATAAAATAGGGGCTAACCTGGGAGCCCTAATTTATGGCATAAATAGACTGTCAAGCATAACCCAGAATGTGCAGGAGGTAGAAGAGAGGCTAGATGACCGGGACCTTTTAAAAACTAAATTCTTATGCACATCAAAAGACTTAGTCAAAAGGGTAAAAAGAGAACCTACAGACTGGGAGAAAATATTTGCCTATGACATATCTGATAAAGGAATTATCTCCCAATCTATAGAAAACTTCAACACCCCAATACCATACAGACAAATAACCTAATTCACAAATGGTTCTTTTACTTGAACAGACACTTCACCAAAGAAGATATACAGGCAGCCAACAAACACATGAGAAATTGCTCACAATCATTAATCATTAGAGAGATGCATATCAAAACAACAATGAGATATCATCTCACCCCAGCAATAATAGCAAAGTTCAACAGAACAGAAAATAACAACTGCTGGCGAGGTTGTGGACAGATTGGAACTCTTGTGCACTGCTGGTGGAATTGTAACATAGTACAACCATTGTGCCAAGCCTTATGGTGTTTCCTTTAGAAACTGAAAATTGAAGTACTATTTGACCCAGCAATTCCATTACTAGGAACATATCCTAAAGAGGTGAGAGATAACGCATGAACAGACATATGGACACTTATGTTCATCATAGCATAATTCTCTGTAGCAAAGAGATGGAAACAACCCAAATGCTCATCAATGGATGAGTGGATAACCAAATTATGATACATGCATACAACGATATACTGTGCTACATTAAAAAACAATGAGGGATACGTGAATCATCTCACAATGTGGATGAATCTGGAGGACATTATGCTGAGTGAAATAAGTCAATCGCAGAAAGACAAGTACTGTATGAGCCCATTACTGTAAAAAGACAAAGAATGGTTTGCTTGGGAAAGGAAATTCACTTTGTAGGTTACCAAGATGGGGAGGGAAGGGGAGGGATTAATTTAGGGCTAGTTGGGTCCCACATGCTGACATGGGTAGGGGGAGGGATCTGTGACCACAGTGATAACATTAGGAAATGGGAGGACACCGAACTGTGCACATAAGAGATAGACAACAGATGCTAATACCAGCCATGTGTCCACAATACCACATTGCCATTAACACCGAACACCAGGCTACCGATAAACACATAAACACCTGAGAGGATCAGATAGGGGTCAGTGAAAAGGAGTATACTCTAAACCAAGGGTAGATTCAGCTGAGGCTAATCTTGCGCAGACATCAGTGATACAAAATACCTGCAGTCCTTACAGAAACGGTAGAAGACAACACAGAGTAACCCCTCACAGACAGCCAGACACTATGGAAGAGAGATTCAATAGATCTACTGGCTCAGGACCATAGTGCTGGGGGATACCAGACTCAATTGACACAACAAAATGCATAAAAGCCTTGCTCCACATCCTACATTGGTGAGTAGCGACTGGGGTCTTAAAAGTTTTCAAATGGCCATCTAAGATGCAGTTAATGATCTCCTAGATACTGCCTCGGAAACCCAAGGAGGGGTTGCTATGAGTCGGGTCTGACTCGACGGCACATAACAACAACAACAACAGCATTAGCGAAGAAGAATGAAAACAAAACAAAACAAAAGGGTATTTGGAAGCAATCAGCCCTAGGACACAATGGCCCTCAAAACCAGAAGAACTAGATGGTGCCAGGCTACCAATGCCAACCACTCAGGAAAGGATCAAATCTGGAGATCCTGGGTAGAGTGGGAGGGAAAATGTGAAACAAATTCCAAAAACTCAATAATGACCAGAATTACTGGTCAGATGAAATCTGGTGAGACCCCCAATACTATGATCCTGGAATACATTCTGCACCTGGAATAAAATTCACCCCCAGGGGCTGGCTCTCAGTTATTTTCTGTTCTGTTGAACTTTGCTATTATTGCTGGGGTGAGATGTACACACAGATGTACACACAGACCACTCAACCCAGGATGATGCACCCACATACTCAATAGTAATACATTCCTTAGAGCAGTAGACCACAGGACACCAGAGGACCAACATTCAAATTGAGGAAATGCAGGACAAACAGGAGTGCATAAGTATGAGGGGCATAGGGGGAGGGTTACAGGGTAGGGAGGGGAGGTGACTGGGTTAGCATTGGACATGGTAAATGGGAATGAAACTAAATGTACACATAACATTGAATGTAAAATAAGTTCTTAAAATTAAAAAAATATATATATAAATAAAAATTACATAAAGAAAAGGTTTCTAATATATCGTTTCAAAGACTTCTAACAAGGGATGGAATATTAAAATAATCAGAGTAAATATTTGCAGATAGCTCCAAAACCCTCCTTACTACTCTCTTGATCAGTGGGCAGTCAGAATAAACGTAGTTAAAAAATTTTGCATACCTTTGCAATTGTAACAGTCTTAATGCACTTTGCCTTTGTACTAAATATATTGAACAATATTACTTTTGTAATTTTCATTATTAATAAAAATTCTGTAATTTTTTAAAAAATTTGTTTTGTTTCCAAAAAACCAAAACTGAACTCACTTCCATAAAATCCTTTCTGACTCATAGTGGCCCCCTTTGGGTTTCCGAGGTGGCAAATCTTTATAGAAATAGATTGTGCAGTCTTCCTTCCACAGAGTGTCTGGCAAGTTTGAACTTCCAGCCTCCTGGTTAGCAGTTAAATGCCTTAGGCACTGCACCACTAGAGCTCCTTGTTTAGTTTATGGATAATTAATTCCTTCTAATAATTTAGTGTAGTGGCTAAGGCACTTGACTGCTAACCAGAAGGCTGGCAGTTCAAACCCACCAGCCACTCCTTGGAAGGAAGATGGGGCAATCTACTTCCATAGTGATACTGCCTCGGAAACCCAAGGAGGGGTCACTATGAGTCGGGTCTGACTCGACGGCACATAACAACAACAACAACAATAATTTTATCAACTAATTTACAGCATAGTAATTTATCTTCAAAAGATAATGTTTGTGTAGCCTTTGAATGTATAAATGTATGTGTTAATTGATAGTTTATGATATGTTCACACATTGTTATATTTGAAACATGTTAAATATTTAGCTTAGTGGATTTTTATTTAATATGTGAAATCTGTACCCCCCCACCCTCCAAATATCAGTAGTAAAATAAATAAATATTTTTGTTTCCAGTATTGCATTAATTAATCATTAATTCAGATCTTTTGTCAATTGTCACCATTGCAGAAAGGCTTTCCTTGACCACTGTGTCTAAAATAGAACACTCCACACTGCAACATCAGTCTCTCAGTAACTCAAACTGCTTAATCTTCTTCCTACCACTTAGATTTTCCTCTGAAGTGATAGCACTTGATTTTATCCTATTTATTATCCATCTTTTATAGAAATGTAAATTCTCCAAGGGTAGAAAATTTTCTGGTTTTTTTTTTTCCCCTCAATATGTAGATACCTTGCATATTATGACATACTTGCTAAATGAATGAAGTAATAAATGAATCAAAAAGTTGTTTATTCCAGTTATTGGTTATTTATTAATAATAATGACTACTTTATAGCCTTTTATGATATGGAGAAAGACTAGTGTTGATGCTGAGATGAGTATCTCTATATATAAAGCTAGTTCTAAAATTTCATATTATTTACTTAAGATAGAATCGCATACTTTAAATTATTAGGTCAAAGATAATGCATATTCTAAATGCACAAGGAATCCATTTTAAAATTGCTTTTCAGGAAGATTATATCAACTTACATTTCTACCAATGACTCATTCTCACATTAGTGTTTGACTTTCAAACTTCTGTTCATAAGCTTCTGTCTCCATTGGTGTTCTCTCCCTCCTTTTTGCTTTCAGTGATGGTATTAAATGTCTTTCCTTACTAAAAACCAAATAACCCTCATTACAGAGGAGAAGGTTTGGGGAAACAACTTGAAGCTGCCATTATTATTTTTCTTAGGAGCTGTCCACAAAATTTGTCATTATACATAATAAATAAATGATAAATGATAATGGCTAAAACAAAATTTACTAATTAATGATAAATTTCTTCATATAATGCCCTTGCAATCATTACTATGAACAAACAAAGCCAAATGTTTTTAATAGGGTGGACCTGGAATTTGTATTTTCATCTTATTTATATACTAATAAATTGCTTAATGGTAATTTATGTAATGTCCAACATTTTTAATTTTGCCAATATACCAAAAAAATTAAAACAACAAAAACAATACACAATCCCCTTTAGGTTTTACTAACAAGTTGCTTGTCAAAATCTTTATGTGCATATGAACATGGAGGCAAGTTTTCTTTCCGTCTTTTTTTTTTTAATACATGCTTTTATTTTTTTAGTGGCTAATTAGTGTGAAGTGCTGTGCATAGATCTGAAAGGAAGCACCTTTAGCTTTGCAGGCTTTTATCCCAGACATCTGATAATAATTACTGCATAAATAAATTCATAACACCAGGCAGTTAGGAGAAGTCTAATTGCAACAATTAATTTGTAGACTTACCTAATTAAATTTCTCTAGCCAGAATGTGTTGTCTGCATACATCAAAGTTTACAAAAGAGAAGTAATGGAGCAGAATAAAAAATGACACTGTCCCTAATAGAGTCCCTGGAGGAACTTCTAAGGTTAAAATAAAAATCTATCAGTGCTGAACAAGCAAATATTCAGTTCAGCTGAAATGATGGATGGCTTTACTAAACTTCATGCAAAGTGATCTCAACACGTACGATTATTGAAATAGAAATGAGCATGTCTTTGTCTACCTTATTGCTTTCATATAGTGTTTGAAATGGTCTGGGAGCCTGGAAACTCTTTTTTATATTGCACTTGAGAACATTAAGATGATCCTGATCTCTTTTTCCTCTTGAGGCTTCTGTAGTTACTTGTTTATCTGCTTTCTTGCCTTCATGTAAGAATTGAGTAATTGCATAAATGTGAGCTGAGGACAGAAACTGCAGAACTTGTACCCTTGGTTTGCACAAAAGTGCTTGCCCTGACATGGAGGGACACAGGCAAATTCAAATTTGCTGTCTTCTATGTGACATATATAAGAACAGATGACAATTTTAATGATATATTATTTTTAAGAAAGGAGAAAGGAAAATGTTTAGTTGCTAAAAGAAAATAATATAGGTCAGCTAAACTGGGAAAGAATACTATTAAAATTTTTCAAATGTTTTTCCTTGAAGCCTTTGCTTTTGTTTTTCTTTTTATCACCCACCTTGATAGCTATCACTTTTTTTAATCTCCTCAGTATTTATTACAGGGAATTTTCATTTTCAACCTTACATTGCAACTATTTCATGCACATTTCACTGCCCTTCCTGAACTAGAAATCCCTGTCAGGCCCTGCTTCTTGACCACTGGGCCCACCCCTTCCTCTCATTCGCAGTTCTCGACTAGCAGTGATTGTCTCTGCTGCATAAATACCCTGCTGTGTGTGAGCACTTGAGCCAGTACTGGGGAGGGCAGGCTGAGTATTAAGGGTCTCAAGTCTCATCTTTGTGCACCCTTCAGTGGTGAGGGATCCACAGTGAATGGTTAACTGCTAATGTATTATCCAGTCCCTAAAAGAAAGACCTTCTGGTGATCTGCAGCCTTTCTCTAACCAAACCAAAAACCCAAACCCACTGTCACTGAGGCAATTCCAAGTTAGAGCAACCCTTCAGGATAGAGTAGAACTGCTCCATAAGACTTCCAAGGTTGTAAATCTTTATGAAAGCAGATTGCCTTATTTTTCTTCCACCAGAGCAAGTGGTGTGTCCAACCACAAACCTTTTGGTAAGTAGCCAAATTATTTAACTACTCTGCCACCAGAGCTCCTATATCCTTTCCCTAGGGCACAGTTATTGCCCCTAAGCAGCTACTTCCTCTGTGAATAGTGCTAAGGAGAGTGAGGGTGAGTTTTCTCACTGAAGAAAGAGGTACATACTAATTTATGAGGTAATCTCAATAGAGATTATATTAATAAGGAGCTTATTATTATAATTTTAGTGGAACCTTTGTGGTGAAAAGTTTAAGGGCTTGGCTACTCACTGAAAGTTGACTGTTCAAACCCACTCAGTGACTCCATAGAAGGAAGACCTGTCAATCTCCTCCCCTAAAGGTTATACCCTAGAAAACTCTATAGGTGACCTCAAATGAGGTCACTATGAATTGAAATTAACTCAACAACTCCTAACAGCAACTACAACTTGTAATAATAAGGAGTCCCAGGATGGTGCAGACGATTAAGCACTCCACTACTAGCAAAATATCTAATGATGCAAGAAGCATCTAAAGAAGATGGAAGGAATATACAGTCACTGTACCAAAAACAATTGGTCAATGTTGAACCATTTCAAGAGATAACATATGATCAAGAACGACTAGTACTGCAGGAAGATGTCCAAGCTGCACAGAAGGGATTAGCAAAAAGTAAGACTCCAAGAATTGACAGAAGACCCACTGAAATGTTTCAACAAAGAAATGCAGTGCTGGAGGTGGTCCCTCATTTATGCCAAGAATTGGAAGACAGAACCTGGCCAACTGACCAGAAGAGATCAATATTTGCACCCATTCCAAAGAAAGATGATCCAATAGAATGTGGAAATTATTGAACAATATCATGAATATCACACGCAAGTAAAATTTTGCTGAAGATATTTCAAAAACAGTTGTAGCAGTGTACTGACAGGGAAGTTCCAGAAATTCAAGCCGGAATCAAAAGAGGACATGGAACAAGAGATATAATACTGTTGTCAGATGAATGTTGGTGGAAAGTGAAGAATATAAGAAAAACGCTTACTGTGTTTTATTGCCTATGCAAAAGCATTTGACTGTGTGGATCATAACAAATTACAGATAACATTGCAGAGAATGGGAATTCTACAACCCTTGATTGTTCCCATAAGGAACCTGTACATAGACCAAGAGGCTGTTGTTCAAACAGAGTAAGGGGGTACTGCATAGTTTAAAATCAAGAAAGGAGTGTGTCAGGGTTGTATCCTTTCACAATACTTACTAAATCTGTATGCTAAGCAAATAATCCAAGAAGCACGACTATATGAAAAACACAGCATCAGGATTGCAGGAAGGCTCATTAACACCCTGCAATATGCACATCACACAACCTTGCTGAAAGTGAAGATGACTTGAAGCACTTACTGATGAAGAACAAAGAACAGAGTCATCAGTGTGGATTACATCCCAAAATAAAGAAAGCAGAAATCCTCACAACTGGACCAATAAGCAATATCACAGTAAATGCAGAAAATATTGAGGTTGTCAGGGATTTCATTTTACTTGGATCCACAATCAACACCCATGGAAATAATAGTCAAGAAACCAAACATTGTATTGCACTGGGTATTGCTGCAGAAGACCCCTTTAATGTATTAAAGAGCAAAGATGTCATTTTGGACACTAAGGTGCATGTAACCCAAGCCATGGTATTTTCAATTGCTTCATATACCTGTGAAATCTGGAAAATGAATAAAGAAGACCAAAGAAGAGTTGACACCTTTGAATTGTGTTTTGGCAAAGAATACTGAAAATACCATGGACTGCCAGAATTATCAACAAATCTGTCCTGGAAGAAGTGCAGCCAGAATATTCCTTAGAAGTGAGGATGGTCAAACTCCATCTCACCTACTTTGGTCATGTTGTCAGAAAAAGGCCAGTCCCTGGAGAAGGATATCATGCTTGGTAAAGTGGAGGGTCAGTGAAAAGGGGGAAGACCTCAATGAGATGGATTGACACAGAGGCTGCAATGACAAACACAAATATAACAAGGATTGTGAGGATAGTGTGGGACTGGGCAGTGTTTTGTTCTGTTATCCATATGGCAGCAATGAGTCAAAGCTGACTTGACAGCACGTAACAACAACACAAGCCTAAAGGTTGGTGGTTTGAACCCATCCACATGTGCCTTGGAAGAAAGACCTGGTGATCGCCTTCTGTAAAGACTATAGTCAAGAAAATTCTATGGAACAATTCTATTCTGTCACACTTGGAGTTTCCACAAGTTGGAATTGACTTGATGGGGATGTGGTTTTTGTTTGTTTGTTTTTGGTTTAGAAGCAGATAAAACCTTATTTTTAGACACTGCAATATACCTCTTATTCCATTATCATACATCATAAAAGAATAGATAACCCTAAGAGAAAATTTAGTAACCCTGTCAAAGTGGAAAGTGCATGACTATTATACCTTAACTCACTGTGAAGCTTCATCTTCCATTTTATATGGACAATTTAAATTCTTAACTTTGGGGTAGAGTAATTTCCAAGTAAGTTTGTTGGTTTCAAGTCTTTTACTGATATCATCACTATGTTTTTATTTTCTCTTCTATAATTTTAAACCAAAAGGATTCCTTTAATTGTCAAAGAAATTTTTCCACAGAATTTTTAACAGGCTTCTCTCTATTCTGGGGAGAAGTCTGTAATCTGATAGTTTTTTTCTCTAGAAAGATTACTTGTTCTTACATGGGCTCTATATATGTCTGATATCCAACATGGAGTGATGATGTGATGAGCAAAGATGGATGGATACATCATAGGAAAACTGGAAAATAATTTGCTTAGTTTTTGTCGGTTTAATATCACAACCATTATTTTATTTTATTTATGTGTCATGAGTTCCCAGAAAATCAGTTTTACTCAAATTCAAATGCAAAAGTGATGTCATATCACATAAAATACAGATGATCATTGATACTATGAAATAATGGATTATTAACACCATTTGGTAATATAGAAAATTAATGTATCAATGACATATAATTTGATTTACATACATGATCCAAATAAATTTGACTTTGAAATGTGTCTGCCAGAAGGGTCTACATGTAGAATTCAGGACAAATTAGAGTGAAAGAAAATCCTATCTTCTGATGCGAATAAGATTAGAGCTCTCAAAACAATTGGATGAACAAAAGATAATGATATTTTGGTGATGGAATTAACCAGCAAGAAATCTTGTTCCCTTGTACTCTCTTGAAAGACTCTCATTTTGGCTTCTGTAACAGCCCATCCTCCTAGCTGAACTCTTGTCTTTCTGGCAGTCAAGTTTACTGACTCATTCTATTTTACTTAGATCTCATCAGGGTTTATCCCAGGCTCCTTTCCCTTTTGGTCTGTTCCAGTGGTTTTCCAAATGAGGTCCCAGAATCAGCACAATCAGTATCTTTTGACACTTGTTAGAAATACAAAATTTCAGGCCTCATCCCTGAATCTGAAGCTCCAACCACTAAAGCAGACACTCTGACAAGGGGCCCAGAGATCTATGGATTAATAAATCCTCCAGGTAATTCTGATGCACTCTGAAGTTTGAGAACCACTACCGTATTCTGTTCTGAGATACTCTGATCCATAATTACAGTATCACAGCAACATGCAAGCCACCACAGTAAGACAAACTGACAGATAAGCGGTAGCTTGTGAGAAACTATGGTGGACAGGTTTCAGCAGAGCTTCCAGACTATGAAGAAAGATGTGGCCAGGTCCAATTCTGAAGGAAAAAATAGAAAAAAAAAAATGGCTACTGAAAATCTTGTGAATAGCAGGGAAACATTGTCTGATATAGTCCTGGAAGATGAGATCCTTAGGCTGGAAGGTTCTCAAAATATGACTGCCTACTCAAGGTAGAGTAGAGAGACCTGAATGATGTGGATGGAGCAAAGGTTTCTTGACCTTGGCATGATTCAAAATGAGAAGTAGCAGCTGCAGAAATCCATTAATAATGTGAATGGGAAATGGGAATTTCAGAACACTTAATTGTGCTCATAAGGAATCTGTATATAGACCAAGAGACAGTATTTTGAACAGAGCAAAGGGATACTCCATGGTTTAAAATCAGGAAAGGTGTGTGACAGGGCTGTATTCTTTCACAATACTTATTCAATCTGTGTGTGGAGGAAATAATCTGAGGAGCAGGACTATATGAAGAAGAATGTGGCACCAGGACTGGAGGAATGCTCATTATTACAGATTTGTGATACAAAGATGACACAAAGTTTCTGAAAGTGAAGACTTGAAGTACTTACTGATGAAGATCAAAGACTACAGCCCTCAGTATGGATTACACCTCAACATAAAGAAAACAACAATTCTCACAACTGGACCAGTAAGCAACATCCTGATAAATGGAGAAAAGATTGACATTGTCAAGGATTTCATTTACTTGGATCCACAATCAACACCCATGGAAGCAGCAGTCAAGAAAGAAAATGATGTATTGCATTGGGCAAATCTGGTACAAAATACCTCTTTAAAGTGCTAAAGACACTTTGAAGACTAAGGTGGGTCTGACCCGAGCCACAGTATTTTCAATTGCCTCATATGCTTGTGAGAACTGGACAATGGATAGGGAAGATGGCAGAAGAATTGATGCATTTGAATTATAGTTTGGCAAAGAATATTGAAGTACCATGCACCTTGAAGTGCCTCTAATACCATGCACTGTGAGAAGAATGAATAAATCTGTCTTGGAAGAAGTATGGCTGAATGCTCCTTAGAAGCTGGAATGGGCAGAATTCATTTCTCGTAATTTGGTCATGTTGTCAGAAGGGACCAATCCCTGGAGAAGGATATCATGATTGGTAAAGCAGAGGGTCAGCAGAAAAGGAGAAGACCCTCAATGAGATGGACTGACACAGTGGCTGCAATGATGGGCTCTAGAATTGCGGAAATTATGAGGATGGCACATGATCAGGCAGTGTTTCGTTCTGTTGTACGTGGGGTTGCTATGAGTCAGAACTGACTCAGCGGCTCCTAACAATACCATATTCCTATCCTAACAAAGTATCCCCCCATGCCCCATGGAGCTAAAACAATGGTTCTTTTTTTTTTTTTTTTTTTTTAATT